>NC_061513.1:300673465-300709709 GCF_022539505.1 Lolium rigidum
ATGTGAAGCAAATACATGCATCCACTTAGTTGTTGATGTTTACTTGTTACAAGTGTAAACCTTTTGGGATTATTCTTGGCTAGAGTGCTTGGTCCATGAGCAAATATATATGACTGCCCATTAGAAGATATAGACGCAACTTTGATATAGTGTAATAGTTATTAGAATTGGTATATAGTTACTTAAGTATGTGATTTCATTGGACATAACCATGTGTCTTTGACAAAAGGGACCCAATATGGATAGAATATTTGATTAATAACATTTTTTATTTTACATAACAGCAACCCTAGCTATAGCTACCATAAGTTTTTATTGCATGATGGGTCTTTCAATTGACTAGCATTTTGAACTACGGGAACCCTTTAACTAGTACAACTAGTTCTACTTCCCTTCTAACATAATTAACAGTGACTGTATTACTGAAAATGCGGTCAAAGAAGCTTCAAATTCCAAGCTAGCCGCAAAACAACCACTTCTCACTTAATCTAGATGCAGCACAAGGATTAATTAGCTGCAAGTATTTGACCACATGTCATGCATGCAACTGTGGCAACATCATGCATGCAGACTGTCTAAGCTAAGACACCTAGCTCATCGAGTTGAAATTTTCACCGGCCAAAGCACGGCAGCCATGAGTGTTAGGTCAAGAATCATTAGGTTCTACGAATATTTAACATGATTATCCTAGGAGGCTACACAAGCTAGCATGCCTACCTAACCTTTGCTTACTTCTCAGGGCGCTGTCTCCAAAGTTTGGTGTTTCATTGGCTTTTAGGGTAAAGGAAGTACAAAAAGCTATGTGTATGCTCCGTGAGCTGAAGTCTCCTTGATTGATTGCATTATTCTTTGCTTCAAGTAGACTTGCTCTCCCCACATAACTCTAGCCCAAACTGGTAAGTTAATAACCGGTTGGCCATTTCTCATTTTCTTTTATCAGAGCAGCAACAACATCACCAATAATTTTTTTTTCTGTTTCGTCGGCTATTTGTGCATGTACTGACAAATGTGCTGCCAATGGATGGATAACGAAATATTGATATGCATGTGTATATATCTCAATGTCTATAGTTTGGATTTGATCTTATCACAAAAGGCTATATTCCTTCTAGAATTTAATTTTATTCTACTTTATTTGTTTTGTAGTGCAAAAGGAGGTGGTGGTTCACAATGCATATATGTGTACATCCAACAATTTGCCCATCCCTCCCTCTCTCGTCTAATCGTAGCACAATAGTGCAAGGGTGACAAATTGTTCAGTCAAACACGCTTCATGTAGGAAAGAATCTAAAGCTCAGTAGGCCACTATTTCTTCCTACAAAGCCTCTCTCTCTCTCTCATCCCCATTTAAAGAAGGAAGCTTTGAAACATCTCCATAGCCAGCTTTTGATTTTCAACTACACTTGGTCTTTAATCTTCTTTCCCAGTGGGCAACCAAATTAATAACCATGCACCCTCTCCTACAACCAGATCAGTGTCCAATTCTTGAGTCTTAAGGAGCATGCATGCTATTAGTTACCCTAAAAAAGATCATCCTCCATATGATTGCCACGAGCAATTATAAAAGGGTAGCTAGCCACCAATAACACTTGTCTCTGCAGCTAGGCCCTCTTCTCCCTTCTTCTCCTAAACCTCTCTAGTGCTAGCTAGCCAGTGCATGGTCATATCCATCTTCTATCTATAAGGAGTGTGAGCTGCACCCCCCTAGGGGTTCATCGATCATACTCAGATATAGAAGCTCCGAGGTGACCAACAATGTCACGCAGGAAAGCAGCAGCAGCAGCAGGTGGGCTCATGTCGGCCATGGAGGAGGAGACAGCTGATCAAGAGCTCAGGCGAGGCCCCTGGACCCTCGAGGAGGACAACCTCCTCATGAGCTACATTACTTGCCACGGCGAGGGCCGCTGGAACCTCCTCGCCCGATGCTCCGGTGAGCCATAACTTCCAGCCATGCATCATCTCACCATATATACATGCAAACATGCATGCATGTCCATCGCCATGAATTTTTCTCAGCATATGTATGTGTTCGTGTTTATGTCAGGGCTTAAGAGGACGGGGAAGAGCTGCCGGCTCCGGTGGCTGAACTACCTGAAGCCGGACATCAGGAGGGGGAACCTGACGGCGGAGGAGCAGCTGGTCATCCTGGAGCTCCACGCCAAGTGGGGGAACCGGTGGTCGCGCATCGCACAGCACCTCCCGGGGCGGACGGACAACGAGATCAAGAACTACTGGAGGACCAGGGTGCAGAAGCAGGCGCGGCAGCTCAAGGTGGACGCCAACTCCGCCGTCTTTCGCGACGCCGTCCGGTCCTACTGGATGCCACGCCTCCTCCACGACATGGCCTCCGCCGCGTCCATGGCTGCTCCGCCTCCGCTGGTGGCGGAGCAGCATGGCGGCGCGTCCTGCTCGCAGTCGCCGGTGGCGATAATTGGCACCGAGCAGATGTGCTGCTATGCCGGCGGCGGCGTCCAGCCCAGCCCGAGCGTCTCGACGTCAGGATCAACCGCGATGCTGCCGACGCCGGTGCCCTGCTTCTCCGAGCTCAACTGGGACGAGCCGTACTACTACCCCGAGATCGAAGGTGGCGCCGACGCCTTGGACTCTGCGGGGTTGCTCGGAAGCCTCGGCCTCGACGGGCTCGACCTAGGGCCCGCGGCAGAGTACTACTCTGACGCGACGCTCCTCGACTACCTCAACTCGAGCTGCACCGCCTCCGCCATGAACACTATCGTGAACGCCGGCAGCGGAAACTACTATAACCACTGTGGAGGCGGCGGCATGATCGACGGTGATCACGCCGGCTCCACAACGACGTCATGCGAACAGGCGCCGGCGATGAAGCTAACGGGCGAGTGGGGAGGAGGAAGAATCTAGAATTAAGCTAAAATTCTAGAAAGGTAGATTAGCTAGTAATTAAACTGAAATTAGTTCCGTCCAAGTGGATGGATGGCACTCTCCTACCACTCTCCTACTCCTCTAGCTGCATTGCTTCTCGCGATGTCTCTCTATATAAGCCAGATGTCACAGTGGCTAATGGAGCTCATTATCGATCGTCTTCGTGTAGTACGTACTGAACTAGTGATGAAAGTTACCACCAATTGATGGAGATTGCTAGCAAGCTCATACTTGTCCTGACCTTGTTGATGTTAGTGGAGTCCGCCACCGATGTGGTGCATGCATGATGAATTAGTGGTGTAACTCTTGGTGTAGTAATTACGTGCGTACGTACGTGTGTGCTCTTTCTTACTTCCATCATTCTTCTAGTACTTGTTTGCTGGTGTGTATGTATGTGACTTGTCATTATCTCCAAGTGATGTCTTTTTTGGTGGTGTGGTGTGGTTAGATCCTGAGTTGTATGTTCTTGTGTGTGAGACAGATGTGAGTTTGGCATTGTCATATGTCAAGTTTGAGTCTTTGAAAGATGGCTTCTCTGATCTTGCACTATAGCATGATGATAAAAAGAGAAGATGGGGATCGTTGTTGCTAGTGCTATGTGTCTAATTGTAGTTGCCACGAGAGTCGAAATATGGACCCCGTTCTTCCCTAGCATGTTTGTTCTTCCGCACAATCTGGGTGTCAACGTTGGGTTAAAATCTTGCTATGAGCATTCGGTGATTGTGACGTCACTCACTTTCTTAGAGGCATCGGCATGATCGCTTCTACATTGGGCCCTCCTTCTCCGGTAATAACCAATAACGAGCTGCCTTTCGTGGTTTAGGTAATGATCGTGGATCCATCATTTTGACGCCACACCTCTTCGTCGACGGCGACCAATTGTTTTGAGGGAGAGCACCTTCATCATGTTATGGCTTGACCATATGACAACTTTGATGGTAAACTTGCTCATCAAGATTCGGTGGCCTACTTCATAAGCTATGTCGGCCAGTATTCCATCGCCTTGTTGATTTTGGAATACTTAGGTTCACCATGCATACTCAATTTTCTTTTCTTGAAAACAGCATAGTCGGCTATGCGCACCCTCAAGCATGGATTATTTATTTTGCATCATCTTGATGCATTAACAGAGGTGCCATTTACTGGAAAAGATGATAAACTTATGATCGGTCAGCAGATTGAGTGTGTAAGTCAATTTTCAATGCATAAGGAGGTTACAAAGCTAAAGCCCGTTTTTTTTATTTGGCAAACAAAAAAAAATCTTAACTCTTAAAATCTACTACTAAACTACTCTTTTAAACCAATAATAAGTCGCTTAACTAAATATTAGCTATATTTTATTTGTTATATATTGAAATTGTCATGTGCTCCTCGCTAAATAAAAGTTAATCTCCTTCACAATGCATGTAAGCTAACCAGAATCCTATTAAATTGACTTGCGAAATGATAAAATGGTGTGTGCAAATCGTACTTTTCTATGAGAAAAAATGACAATCGCAGTCTGAACGGAAACTGATGCATCATGCCATCACATCAAATCTCATGGAAGAGGGAACAGTCTTTACATTGATGACCATCCATTTCTCCTTTAATATAATTTGTGTTCTCCATGGATGGAGAAGAACATCCTGCATTGCTAGCAATATGCAGAAAGGATGTCTTGATAACACTCATGGAGCTTTCATGGACACTGTACTAGTAGACTTCCTCTTAAAGGAAGTGGGGTACGGCATATTTGATAGCGAATGACAAAGAAAATAAAGTGCTGCATAAAAAAAGAGTGTTGTGGTTGAATGGGAAATAAAGGATGTTGATAGTATTGGCCATGCTACATAAAGGATCTTAATTTGTTTTCTCGAGCTTGAAGACCTTAATAATTAAGTTAAGCGTCTCTAAAATTTCAGTATACTCAACTGCAGCTACCATATACGGGTAGACACTAGTGTACATATACATATAGAATTATTTCTATTGAAATCGGGTCATTCGTGTGCTGAAAAATACCCCGTACATCTGGCCTACCTCAAGCGTACTTTAAAATTTTGATTGATGCATCAAAAAAATTTGAACTATGATGATGAAAGAGTTGAAAGTAGGCTACATGCATCATCGATAAGAATGATATTGGCATACAATAATATGTAATAATGTTTTGAAGTTACATCTATATTGGGCACTATTTAAAAATAACCAGGTACGGGGTTAAATGTACTTTTTATTTTATTTTATTAGACAAAATAGTAGAAAGTTCACTCTATCAAATGACAAAATCTATATACAAATAAAGTCATCATCTTTCCTGTTACGGAGGTCGCAAAATCTCACATTATGGTATTTATATGTATGAAAGTAATAAATATTCTCTGCTGACCATGATATAATAAATTTGTGAAGATGTACCACACTTCACTTTGGTGAGAAGGGCCAGCAAGACTATTTACAAAACTCACTGTTCATCAGATATCTAAAAAAGATATGCCTCGGTCCCCAAGGATAAGTTGATATCTGATCTTGTATAATGGACGCATATCAACTTATCCCAATAGATGTTTTAATATCACAAAGATACCAATTTTTGTTTTTTCTATATAAAAAAGTATACTACCACGGAAGTTTTAAAATACCCCTCCGCTTCGTATCAACAGTGTCGTAGATTTGGATGCATCTATACACAAAATGTGTCTATGTACAACCAAATCAGCGACAATTAATATGGAACATGTATAAATTTACAACTGTACACTATGCCTCTGTGTGTAATAATCGTCCATGGGATTCCAAACAGCACCCTCAGGCGTACAGTGCCAGTTTTGCCATGCCCCTAGTCTCGTAGGATGTAATGCATGGATGTCCCCTTCCACGGAGCAACACGATATAGTGAGAGACCAATACAGAACCTGGCCAGCTGCATGGTAGAGCTGACCTGATCTGACAAACACGGAAATGATCCTGATCACCGGCTGTTCGCAGAATGGACGGAGGTAGACTGCTGGAGCCTTCGAAGCCCGACCATGTCTCCCTGCTTGTTCCAGTTGACCGCCATGGACAAACACGCACGTCCAAAATTCTGCACGCCGCTGCAGCTGCATACCCAGCAGCTGGAAAATTTTAAGGCTTCTTCAGTTTAGAAAACTACATAGGGTTTTCAGAGGATTTAAATCCTCATGATTTTCTCATGTACGCCCTCCGGTTGGTATTAGGGCATCTCCAGCGGCGCGACGTATTTTAGCGTCCGCGCGCGTCCGTTTCCATCGGTCTAAATGGTCGAAATCGACCGCGCGTCCGTTTGCGTCGGAGGGTGGCTCCAGCGGCACGACGCATTTTTTGGGAAACATTTTTTTAAAACATGAAACATAATTTACATATTTAAAACATGAAAAAAACCCTAACGCCTACTGCTGCTCCTCGTCGCTGTCGAGCACGATGAGCTCCGGTATCACCCACGGCCAGTAGCCATCAGGGGGAGCGTACGCCGGGCGCGCCGCCGGTGCTGGAGGTGGAGGAGGCTGCGGCGGTGGAGGCGCCCAGGGCTGCGGTTGTGGCGGCGGTGGAGGCGCCCAGGGATGTGGCGGCGGTGGAGGAGGCGCCCAGGGATACGGCTGTGGCGGCGGTGGAGGAGGCGCCGCCGAATCCTGTAGCGCCAGTCGAAGCGCTTCATCCACGGACAGGCCCGTCGGTATCACGCCGGTGGCGTAGCGGGGCAGCGGTGGCTACACAGGTGCGTCGTTCTCGGAGACCAGGACGCCGACCTTCGCCATCTTGTCGTCCGTCATGTTCTCCGGGAACTCGAAATTGCGGCCCTCCGCCATGGCCTGCTGCCATTCGTGGAAGACGGCCGCGACGTAGTTGTCGCTGTCGTCCTTCACCTCCTCATTATGGTAGGCGAGCGCCTCGATGTAGTCGTCGTCGTCGTAGGCAGCGTAGGCGTCGTCGTCGTCGTCGTTGTACTGCGCCTGTTGAGTGGCGCTGCGGCGGTGGTGTTGCGAGTGGAGGTGTGGGCGAAGCACGAACGCGCCGGTGGACTTTTAAGGGCGGCCGCGCGCGGGATACGATGCCATTGAAGGCGGCGCAGAAGCCCAGCCGCCGCCCGCCAGTGCGCGCGCAGAACCGGCAGCCGCGCCATTGATGGCGAAGGCTGCGGCGCAGACGCGGAAGCGCTGACCGCCAAAGCGGTGCCCCCGATGCAGACTCGCTGCCAGGCGGGCCCGGTGGAGACGCGAGCGGACACTTTGCGCGTCCGTCTCCGCGGATGGCCCGGTCATTTTGCGTCGCGCCACTGGAGAGGGTGCCAGACGTATTTTTGGTCAAAACGGACGCAAACGGTCACTCAGCGTCCGTTTACGTCGCGCCGCTGGGATGCTCTTAGTCGACGCGGGGTAGTACACTTCATCAACTAGTTTAGTGCGAGGGCAGCGTCGATTAATTCTGACCCGAGGTAGTACATGGTAATACCAGTCGTACTTTTCGACATTCAGCTACTTCCTCCACCCCAAAAATTCTAAATTTTGAATTTACGAAATCTAGATGAATCTGCCATATCTTTTATAGGATGGAGAGAGTACTACTTAAGAAATCCTACGAGTCAATGAGCCCGGCAGAAATAACTTATTTTTGTGCTTTCCATTAGCGCTAATGATCAGAGTCAGCTCGTACTGTGCATGCGGATGCTGATATAGCACAGTAGCATCTATATGTATGCACCCTGACAGCGAAGCATGACCCGAATGAAAAGTAGAAAAGGAGAGATTTTCCTTTTGATTCATCGCGTGGAGGAGGATTATTATGAAGTCCTTGTCGCCAAAATGAATTAAGCTCAATAAACTCCTGATTTCCACTTATCAGATGCCTCCTTGCAATTAAAGTTGGGTCTTTAAAAAGGATGGCACTTTGAACTCATGCCACGTAAGAATGTCAGATATCCAAATGAACAATAGCTAGATTTTTTCCGATAAAGAGCATATATTAATATCGTGGAAATACCAATTATACCCAGCCTCTGCAACAACATCATGCTCTAATGGTATAAAAGATGCACACAGCAAAAAAAAGAATTACAAAAAATAAAAGTCCCGCTACAGAGATCCAAAACTTGAAACGGATGACACCACCAAGACAACACCAGAAGTTCAGCTTCTCCATAAGCAACGCCTCCAAAAAGAAAACAGTGCACAAACGCTGTCGTCACCCAATTATAGATCTTAGGTTTTCACCCTGAAGAAAGTCCTCACTCTTAAAACAATGTCTTCAACAAGAACATTGCCAAGCACAACCAAATAAGGTCAGATCTTTAACAATAGCTAGATATAAACTTGTCCAAATTGATCCAATCATTACTAGACCGTCAGTGTATATACGATACTATATTAAAGGATGTTTTAGAGGACATCTGCCCGCACCCAACCCTCCCGCACCCAACCCTAACCCTCCCGCACCCTGCCCTCCGCCGCCGCCGCCGCCGGTAGCGCCGCCGGGGGCAAAGTCCCTCGGGGCGTGGCGGCGGCGGGGGCCCTTCCTCGTCGCCGCGTGCAGATCGGCGGCCGGATCCCCACCTCCTCGATGCTTGGCGGAGCAGACGCGCGTGGGATGGGCGACGGCGGCGGCGGCCCTCCTCCCGTCGGCAGTCCCCTGGCGGACCGATCGGCGCGGGTGGGATGGGCGGCGCCGCGGTCTCCCTCTTCTTGTCGGCTTCCCGCAAGCACTCCGGTAGGGGTTGGTGGTGGGCGGCGGCCGGACCCTCGGTCCGCGCCATGCCATCCACCCCCGCCTCTCGTTGGTGCGTGGAGGCGATCTCGGGCATCTTCCGCGACACGAGGGCGCCCGGGGCAGCAGCCTTGGGTTTGACGGACGAGGTGGCCTCTTCTTCGCCGGAGAGGGTCGGCCTGCGGTTGGTGGTGGTGGATTTTTGATCTATCATCGCCAGCCGGCGGTGAGTTGGAGGTGCATGGAAGCCGGCGATGGTGTCGCCGGTGGAGGGTTGGGTTGGCCAGCCCGGGATGGTCGACGACGTGGGGGTCCGGCTGAATAAAGGCGGCGGTCCTAGGGCCTCTCTTGCGTGAAGAGGAGGACCTACCGGAGGCCTGGACTCATGATCTGGCCGGAGGGTTGAGTTCCGGAAGGCTCTGCCGGCGAATGTAACAGTGCTTTGCCCGGAGTTTGCTGGATCGAGGTATTCGGTCGTGCGCACCCATGCGTTTATTCCGACCGTTTGGTTCCGGAGGGAGCGGCGCGAAGCTCTTTTTCTGTGTTAACATCAAGTGACTATGGATCCATGATGAAAGTCGGAAGAAGAGAATTTCATGAAGGCCGGAGGGGAGGACTAGCTAAGGGAGGTTCAAGTCTCCGCGCTATTGAGGGGCTTGCTTGGTGTCCGGGCTTCACAGCAGCGGTATGAAAGTGGGGGCGACAACACAGGTGAAGCGCAGAGTCCTACCTTTCAGGATGAAAATCCAAGGTCTGGCCTTAACTGGTTGTGCCTGGCAGTGACCTTGGTGGAGACATTGTTTTGAGAGTGGGGACTATCTTCAGGGTGAAAACCTAAGATCTTTGATCGGGCGACGACGGTGTTGGAGCACTGTTTCCTTCTTGGAGGCGTCGTTTTTTTGGAGAGTCTCGCAATTCAGGTGTTGTCATGGTGGTGGTTGTATTACTCGTTGTTAGGTCCGTGATACTCGTAGCGGGACTTTTGTTTCTTAGTTTTCTTTTCGTTTTTTTGGCTGTGTGCATCCGTAGTGCCATTAGGGTGGTGCGTTGTTGCAGAGGCTGGGTGTAATTGGTATCTCTCGATATTAATATATTCCCTTTATCGAAAAAAAATATTTGTTTAGATACTATTTATTGTACAAATATATATTTAAATTTAGACAAAACTAAGCCATCCTTTTATAGACAGAGGAAGTATATTTTTCCGGGTTTCTAAGGGATGATAAATGGTTAGATTGGTCTAGGTCTATGTTTTATCGGCAAAGTAATGATTTAAAAGAAAAATGTCTCCTAAGCAAATGGACCTTCTATTGATAGACTTAAAGATCAAGGTGGGCTCGATATTAACAACCTAGAAACAAAAGAAAATGTCAATTTGTTTGGGGAAATGGCTTTCAAAACTTTTGAATGAGGATGGTGTGTACCAAGAGCTTGTCCGAAATGAATATATACGGTCCAAAATACTTGCTCAAATTGAGTGGAAATCTAGGGAATCACAGTTTTGGGCCAGTCTTAGGAGATTTAAATGGCATATTATATGGTTTAGTACTTTTAAGATAAAAAAGATGATTCTATGAGATAGGATATTTGGCTCGGAAGAGCTTTGACGCGACACAGGCACCAACACGAGGACCAGACGGGCCGCCGACGGGCTAGGCAGGGGTAAGGCAGGGTCGAGGAAGGTTTTCCATGCACCGGTGGGCTTTGGCAAGCTTGGTGAAGACGAGCTCGACCGTGCGGAGACAAGCTCATGCAACGGTAGGCTTCGGACGAATCGGCAACCCTTGTGGAAATAGCTACAATCGATAAGCTAAACATTGCCATAATATCGGGACCACTTCTACCAAAAGTAGACCCCATTTAAGGAAAACATGAGGTAGAAAATTTATTTCTTTGAATCCATAACTGGTATTTTCTTCTACTAAAGATGCAGCGTGAGCATATGGTTTCTGAATTCACCCAGTTAGAGACGGTAATTTAGAATATATACAACCAGGGTGGCTAGCGGCTTTCTAGTAAATTACAAGTTGCATAAGCATTTTTTTTCTTTTATTTCGTTGGTTGATTTTTATGAACATTCTGCATGACCCTTGAGATGTAAACTTTAAATTTCGAACTCTCAAACTTCGCAAAGAAGATGTGTGCATCAATTGATGCAGAGGTGAGAGCTATATGCTCTCCGTTTCGAGAGAAAAGGTAGCACTTATGTGTGCCTTTTGCATATAGTTGATGCCCTGATCCACCACCCGAACCATCCTCATTGTTTCCACAAAATGGATGTTCACAGGTGGTAGTAGACCAAACGGGCTTATTCTCTGCTCCACCGATTTCCCTTACATCACATCGAACAGGAAAACCATCTCGTCCAATCAAAGTCAGGACCCATCATATCCAAGCATCGACAATTCCTTGTCATGCTACTGATCGATCGGACACTTGGATTTGAAACGACTTAACTTGGTTCCAAAAAACAATGGGCCACACCCAGCAAGGCAGCAAGTCTTCGTCTGAAGCAACCCCAATCAGGCTAGCCAACGACTTGACATGTTTCTAGGAAATTCGTATCCATATGTCTACTACTACCTAGGAACTGTTCATATATAGGCTCTTTCATGGTAAATCATGTACCTGTGCTTTATTTGTTAAGGGAGATATGTACGCATATATGGAGTGCTGTGCTTGCCGTGTATATATGGTTTCTGAAACAATAGAGAATTAATGGACTAAGAGACGTGTACAACAACCTCAAGGACAAGAGTCAAGGTATGAAAAGATGGGAGTCGTCTGGTCACAACGACAGTGGGGAAGTACCCATTGGTCTGCCTATGGTTCAGTCAAATCGAGTGGCATGACGATCTTGTGCGTGCAATGAACCTGAAGAATCAATACCAGTAACATGGTAGCATGCTATTTATACCGGATATACGACGTCTGCTCATACCCTTTTAAAGTACACTCTTGGATGGTGGCCTAACGTTGATCAGTGTGCGGATGATGTGCACCGATTAAGCTCTTCTGGTGTAATACTGTTCAGCAAGACCTGAGTTCGTTAGCAGATGCAGAGTCTGGGTATGACATCCTTGAGGATAGAAATCAACTATACGATCTTCACTTACCCATGGTGTATAATATATATACTTCTATTTATCAAGGGAGCAAAAGCTTGAATGGTTTGTAAGATATCTGACAGTTCTTCAAGCTTTTGTCATCTGGGAGGTGGCAGCGATGTTGATTGCTTATCACTCTAAGAGAACAACGAACTTAAGGACAAGAGTCAATGCAGGAAAAGATGGGAGCTGTCTGGTCATAACGACAGTGGAGGAGTATACACTAGATATACGACGTTTACACGCACCCTTTGAGGTATACTCTTGGATTCCGACCTTACTCCAAATGATGCAGAGTAATATCGTACTGATCGACAGAAAAAAAAAACACAATTAGTTAGCTGGCCCGGCTCCGGGCAGATGCTACCTTATCCAAGGTAGCAAAAGCTTGAATGATTTCTGATAAGATATCTGAACCTACCCCAATCCCTCAAGCTTTTGTCATATGGGAGGTGGCAATGAGGCTGATTGCTCTAGCACTCTACGAGAACAGTCCAACATATTAGTTGCATGCCCATGTCTTCTAGTCACCCAATATAATCTTCTGTTTTCAAAAGAAACTGTGTTTTCCACAAATGCTGGAAAACAATAGGCTGCCTCAGTCCTCACCTGTGTTTTCCTCTCAGCACATAGCCATCAGCAGCAAGACAGAAACCAGAAAGAAACAACTCCAGTGTGACATGACCATACATATTGTTAGACCAAGTTCCAACTTCCAAGCCAGCTTCCATCCTTGATGTGCCAGATAACTAATGTGATCCCGAGGAAGGGAGGTGATTCTACTACTACCACTAGACACTGGCGGCCGTCAGTACCAACCACTAATTGGTCTGAGTGTTAACAACTGTTAACTGTGTTAAGCAAGGAGAAGTGTAGTACACAGCAAGAAAACAAAGTAGCAGAGCTGCCGCTTGCTTCATGCAACGAAACTCTTTGTAGTCCTGACGGCCGAAATGCAACACGTTTGCTTTAATAAAGCCAAGCAGACCAAAGGCAGGGCATCCTAAGACCATACCATAACCATAGAGAGAGTGACATGTTGATTACCTCTCTTACCATTGACGACAAGTCCCAGTCTTGGACTGGTTCTCGTAGGCTGACTGGATGATTAAATCAGCCTATGCATACGGCCGGTGCAGGACAGGGCGGCCTAGGTGACTAACATTTGACGAGCCTGGGCATGTCAAATTAAGAGACCATTTGGTTGTGTGTGTGCACCCAAGTGGCCATGTCCACGCCATGGAAGGTGACGTTCCCGTTAGCCGAATCGGGCCATAGCAACTGAGGCTGAAAGAAGAATAAAACACTAGAACATGCTTGGAACTCCAAAGTTGCTTCTCCATGGAAACAAAGCCGTGGCCGGCCACCACACTTCATCCTTGGTGGGGTAATATGACGAAACGCAAGGATGTGGCTTCCTTAGCCCTTCTTGTGTCTTGGGAGCTTTGGAACGAAAGAAATGCTCGGATCTTCAAAAACAAGCATGCGCCACCCTCGGTGCTTTTCAACAACATCAAGTTAGAGGATAGACTTTGGGTTTTGGCGGGTGATAAGTGTATGAGTAATTTGATGCCGCGAGAGTAGTCCCCTTTTGCTTCGAGGGGGGTGTGTTGTAAAAACTATTCTTCTTCTCCTTAATTAATGGAATAGGGCAAAGCTTTTGCCCTCTTTTCAAAAAAAAAAAAAGCCGAGACGGCGAACAGGGCCATGCACCAAGCGCACAAGGCTTTACCTAGAGCCAACTTTCACTGTTGAAAGCAACAACCAGCAAACACAAAATAGCAAATACGACAGTCGTACA
This sequence comes from Lolium rigidum, assembly GCF_022539505.1. NCBI lineage: Eukaryota > Viridiplantae > Streptophyta > Magnoliopsida > Poales > Poaceae > Lolium > Lolium rigidum. Next base: position 300,686,972 of record NC_061513.1, read on the forward strand.
AATCAAACCGGTTGACAAGCATTGAGTGGAGCATCCAAAACCGAAAACCTCGCTAAGAAAAGCAAGATCAAAACGATCAGTATGTTAAAGACATAGCACCGAGTGCAGCATCCAGAAACCAAAACCCAAAACCACACTAAGAAAGAAAGATCAAAATCATCAGTATGCAGATATACAGAATCATAGTCTTGAAACGGTGCATGGTGGTAGAAAGAACAATACACTGCATGTTTATTTGTATTAACTTTATTTCAACATTATGTTCTGGAAAAGAGTTTAAACACAATTTACATCTGAATCCTGAACTAGAAGGTAATAGACTGGCTGTAATAGACTGTCCCTGTATTTGTATCTCCAATGATCTTCTGAACTGGAGTGTTGCACACTTTGTTCATTTAAATGCTGAACTATGAACTACTACAAGGTAATAGAATGCCTGAAACTTGTCATTCACTAATTCCATTAGTTTTCCAGCAGCTGACTGCACGTAGAAGACTAATCCATTCATTACGACATCACGGAACAAGTTTATTCGTCCATTAGTGTATACAGTACACAGCACTTTCATTAGCCTATAAAGTAGTATGTCAGCACTTAATTAACTAGTCAGCCCACATATTTTGCAGCTGGGACCTTCCCTGCAACACCACTGTTGCATAACTTGCATGCCTTCAAGGATGTTTTGTTCACCCCAGCTCTGCAATAGGAAAAGAGCGGTACCATAATAAACTTGCCGTATTACACTACTTTTGGAGGCCACCAAACAATAGAGCAAAGCTTCAGTCTAGCTAGTCAAAGTGTCAAATGCTCCCAGGTCCAGGACATCAATTAAAAGGCCATTAAAATTAGTACGGCATGAGGATGAGGGAGCGTGATGCTAGACCACCAAGTCCTGCTCGCCTCACTCACTACAATTTCTGTCCTCAGTTTATCTCCAACGGGACGGGACGACCGTTTGCGTCCGTGGTGATCAGAAATGCGTTTGGTACCCGCTCCACCGGGATGACGCATAGTGATCGGGCCGTCCGCTGCGACGTAAAAGCGGCCCAAATTTGCGTCAGGTTTGCGTATCTGCGGCCACTGCGCAGACGCAGGCGGACGCCCCAAGTGACCGCTCGCTTTTCCACCGGAACCCGTATCAAGAGCATCGCTTCCGCGGCCATCACTTCCGCGTCTGCACCGCAACCTTCGCCATCAATATCGCGGCGGCCTGCTCTGAGTGCGCACTAGCGGACGGCGGCTGGGCCGCCTTGAATGTCATCGTTTCCCGTGTGGCCGCCCTTAATAGTCCATTAGCATCGTTCCTGCCATCACCCACAGCACGCACACCTCCACTCCCACCACCGCCGCGCGCCACCGCGGCACCATGGGGAAGAATAATGACTTCGAGGCATCCGGCAGCGGCAGCAAGAAGGCGGTGCGGCCGCGTAGGGTCTCGCTGCCCGTTCACGTGGCGCGGCTCATGCAAGCGAACTAGACGCCGTGCGGCGGCTGGGGGACATGCAAATGCCTAGCGGCTGGCGGCTCAGCTACCTCCGTGTGCTCATACCGCCCGTGCCTGCGCGCGAGCCATATAGGAGCGAAAAGATCCGGTGCAGGCGGCATTACCTGCCGCCAGACCTCCGCGCCGATCCCGCGTACGTAGTCCACTACAACATGTGGTGCACCTGGCGCGAGACCAAGAAGGATCCAAGGAGGAGAGCGGGCTTCCTCGGTGACAGGGACTTCCCCTTCGACCATCCACCGGCGCCTCGTCGTCGAACACGGCAGCCGCCGCCGCCTGCATAGGACGACGACAACGACGAGTAGTACAGCGAGGCGCTGGCCTACCACAACGAGGAGGCCAAGAACCACAGCGAGGACTACATCACCTGCATTTTCCATGAATGGCGGTTGGCCATGGCGGAGGGCCGGAAGTTCGAGTACCCGAAGGAGATGACAAACGACGAGATCGCGAGGCTCAGCATCCTCGTCTCGGAGTTCGACCCACCGGTGCAGCCGCGCTGCCCCGGTACGTGCCCCGGTACGTGCCCCGGTACGCCACAGGCATCATGCCGCCGGACCTCACGGAGGAAGAGGCCCTACGATGGGCGCTCGAGGACTCGGCCACGCAATCGGTACAACCGCCGCCTCCACCTCTGTTGTACAACCCGTGGGAACCTCTACCTCCACCACCGGCGTAGACGGTGCCGCCACCACCATCGGCCTGGGCTGCTCAACCTCCACCACCGGCCTGGGCTGCTCAACCTCCCCCACCGGCCTGGGCTGTTCCACCTCCACACCGCCCGCGGCACCGGCGTATGTTCCGCTGGTGCCAAACTGGCCGTGGCTGATGCCGGAGGTCGTCGAGATCGACAACGACGACGACGCCCAGTAGACGCAGCCGTCTCTAAGGTTTTAGGGTATTTTTTCCTTTACTATGTAAATTATGTTTTTTATGTTGCAAAATGCAAAGTCTTAAAAAATACGTCGTGCTGCTGGAACCACCCGACGCAAATGAATGCGCGGTCAATTTTAACTATTTGAAGCGACGCAAACGGACGCGCGCGAATATTTTGGGAGTCGTCACCCCCGGAGATGTCCTCACGTAAGACACCAACCATAGCAGTCACACACAAGATTTATGCGCTGCCCACGTACGCACCACACCTCTTAAGATGCCGCAACTTCCTTAGCATATTTTGTAAGGCAAACTCCACCTTACTTAGACGAATAAGAAAGCCAATCGCACTTCCCTGCTTTCCCCGCTAGCATTTCGAGCATCCGGTTCTGAAAATCGAACGTCCGAAAATAAACACACCGCACCGTCCGGATTCGGAAAATTCTCTCTTGCCACACACGGCACTAGCAGCAGGTTGCACAGAACACCTAAGCATTAGTGTCAGTTTGAAGCAACCCAATAACGAAGAATACGGTGACAGTCCACCATTCCTTCAGTTCCCTGAACATACAAAAATAGTACTAGCTTCGATTCATATTAATTAACTAAACTTTATCTAGATACATACAGATGTATCTAGTTAACAAACGTATACGTAAAATGGAGTCAATTAATTTGGGTCAAAGGATTACATGGTAAACAAGTGCGACACTAGTGAACTAATTAACCCCCCAGGATTCCTAGACCTGGATCAGTGTTCCAACCTCCCTCCCTCCCTTAGTCCCTTGACATATGCATCTGCCATGTGCAGCTGAGTTGATTTGCCCCACCGATATCACACCTCTGCATCTCAGTTTTACACACCACAAACCAACATCTCTCTATGTGTTGTGTCGCCACTAGATCGGATCAGGTAAAGGTCAGCTCGGGTCATTCCAGTGAAACCAACCAACCTCATTGCAGCAACATGAGCTACAACATTTTTAAAGAATAGAACATAAAGAATAAAAGCAAAATCAAATAAATAAAAAACTGACAAAGACATGCAGGTGTAGCTACTAACCAAAGTTATAAATGCAACTTAACTCTTCTGGCTTTAGAGTAAGCTTGATATACATATTAAGATTGTCATAAGAAATTAGGAGAAGCCTGGCACGGTTGTAGACTGAAGCCAGGAGCAATCTCAACAAGCTAACAAAGGGTCAGACAGCCAGTCAGAATGTCAGATTCCCATAAGAAATAAAAAGAGTCAGGCATTCGCAACATCAACTCGCACTACACAAAACTTGGTGAAAATATCAGTACTACTATATCAGCTTCTACAACTTCTCAACAGGTGCAACGTTCTCTTCCGATGTGCAGCTGTCCATCTCTTTGCTACAAGGATGATGATGCTAGAGGCTTTTAGATGGGCAGCTTCTAACTCAACACAGATATCTGACTGTCGCTGCTACGGTTCATCGTCGGAGAGGCACACAGCTTCATCTGGGCTGGCCACCCCTGCACCTGCAGGGCTGCTAACCAGGCGAAGCCTAATTTTCAGATACTCACCCATCGATGCCGGTTCGGAGCCAGGCTGATTGTGATTGACGCAGGCTATCTGGGCGCCTCCATGCTGCTGGCTTCCTGGTGCTGCGTTCTGCAGACCTGCAGTGCCGCCCAAGGCCATGCTCGGATATGACGACGGTTTGGAGCCGGGCTGATTGTGATTGACGCCGGCTATCTGGGCGCCTCCGTGCTGCTGGCTTCCTGGCGCTGCGTTCTGCGGACCTGCAGTGCCGCCCAAGGCCATGCTCGGATATGACGACGGTTTGGAGCCTGGCTGATTGTGATTGACGCTGGCTATCTGGGCGCCTCCGTGCTGCTGGCTTCCTGGCGCTGCGTTCTGCGGACCTGCAGTGCCGCCCAAGGCCATGCTCGGATATGACGACGGTTTGGAGCCGGGCTGATTGTGATTGACGCCGGCTATCTGGGCGACTCCGTGCTGCTGGCTTCCTGGTGCTGCATTCTGCGGACCTGCAGTGCCGCCCAAGGCCATGCTTGGATATGACGACAGTTGGTGGGCTGGCATGAAGATGGGGTTTGAAGTAGATGGCTGCAAGCTGAGCATGGACTCTGGGTGTCGGCGGGGTGGCAGCAAGGACGCTCGGTGAGGTGGGCGTGAGCTTGATGCTTGGTGAGCTGAACTTGGGTCCATGGAGTTTCGTATGGCGCCTCCCTGTGGAACTGTCGATGCGTAGCTTCCCCTGCCATACTGTCCCAACAATGGAACCGCTCCACTAGCTGCACGATGCTGCTGCTGGTCTGTGCGCATGGCATACTGAGAGGGCATCCTGAGCTGCTGGAGATGAGGAGATGGCGCACGCAGTTGTGCTGCAGCGGATCTGTAGCTTCCATGTGGCAGATGCGGCGGAGGAGCAGGTGGCATCGTTCTATAGAGATTGCTAGCTAAGGCTGATAGTGGTTGGACAGCACGTGACTGTGCTCCAGCTGGTCTGTAGCTGCCGTATGGCACAGGCGCTGGAACAAAAGGTGATGATGCTGTTCCATAGAGATTGCCAGGTAGTTGGGCATTCCATGATGATGATGATGGCGGCAGAGCCACAAACGAAGGTCGCACATAAGATCCTGGTGGTCTGATGGCTGATGACGAGATAGCTGGTGATGTTGTGGTCTGAGCCGCTGAAGAAAACTCAAATGGCTGCTCCGCTACAGGGGTCGTCAATCTCCCTGCATTGCACAGGGAAAAAACAAACCATTATTCAGATGATCTACGGTTTAAAGAGCATCCGACTACGTAACAGATCCTAGATCAAAGTCGCCCTTTCAATTTTTAAGATCAATGTAACGCAACTACCTAGCATGGCATTACTGGAAAGGAAACCAGAAACAACAGGAGAATGACACTGCTAACAGATCACAATATAGTATGTTCGCCATACATAACGACCGAATATACACAAGACACACAAGCCGTTGGTAGATTGAATCGTGTAAGAACAACATGCTCCACAGTATAGGTCCACCAAAACAAAAAAGGTAGAGTTGAATAATATGCATTAAAAAAATACCACAGCGAACGAAGCTAAATGATGAAAGACTAGTTATGACCAGAATATTATTTTGAAAAACAAGAGATATGACGCTTAGTTGTATACCTTGAGCTGCAGATGATGGTGTGAAGACCCTTCGAAAATTCTCAGCTAGTGATTTGTTTACAAAAACATTCCTGTAGAGATGACTAAGCTCGCGCTGGTTCTGAAGATAAGCGGAATCTTCCTTTCGAGATAACAAGTCATACTTTTTTGTTATCTTCTCTCTTTCTTGGTTATACTCTATTAGAAGTTGTGATTTCTGTTCAAAAATAAAGGTGCAGCCAAGGAAGAAATGAAATAACTGACGACTAGCACAGACAATTCACAGTAAAAACAGATTACAGACAGAATAAAAAAGCAAACCTTATGTTCATGAAGCACCCTGCTGCAATGCATTAACCTTTCCAACTCATTTTTCAGCGGCTCGTCACTAAGTATTGGATTATTAAACACTAACGCTGTGACTGGAGGGTGTTGGGTGGGCTGCTCAGTACCAGGTACCATATTTGGCTGAAAACCAATTTGTATCCTTTCTTCAGAGTGTACTCTTTCAAGTGGAACATGCTGAACTGTGGTTGATGATTGCCGTTCAGGCTGCAAATCCTGGGCTGCCGTGGAGCCCAACATAACTGCTCCTTCTGCTTCTGCAGGTCGATCCTGCATTGAGGCCAATGGATGTAATTCAGAATGCAGATTGTGAGCTATCAGTGAGCCCAAAGTACGTGTTGATTCTGCCCTGGCACTGTGACTTCGTAGCACAGGCATGCCAACCAGATAGGTTCTTTCGAAAGGAGCACTCTGCGTTGAGGTTGATGGTTGTGTTTCAGGCTGCAAACTCCGAGCAGCTATGGCGCCCAAGGTGCATGCTTGTACTTCTGCAGGTTGATCTTGCATTGTGGTTGACAGTTGCACTTCACCTTGCGAAGGCTGCAAACTGCAAGTGGTTTCTGTGCCCAGAATATCTGCCTGTTCGGCTTCTGCTGGTGAATGTCCTGAAGTTGCTAAACTTTGTTGGGCAGGGCTTGTACTTTGTTCCGTAGGCACTGAGGCTGATGGTAGTATTTCGGCCTGGAGATCATGAGCTGTCACCATGCCTGCTGATTCTACCCTTCCATGTGGATCCAGTGAAGGTTCTACATGGGTGGTTAATGAGTGCATTTCAGGCTGCAAATCCTGAGCTGCTATGGCACCCAAGGTACCTGCTCGCTCTGCCTCTGCAGGTTCATCATCTGACTTAGTAATATTGCATATCTCAATATGTTCAGCATTTCTACACTCACTGGTTAAGGATTCCTGATATAAATTAAAGGTATTTGTGATCAGTGTCTGGCATCACCAAAGCATATATATATATATATATATAGTGATAAATGAACACATAAATAAGTCAAGTACGAGGAAACACAAAAATACAAAGCAAGACGCGCTGGTGATTTATGAACAGTGGAAAAAGGACAGATATGTTCTGAAATCTACTAATTAAATATCAGCTATGTCAAGTGGCACAACTTTGAAATGTTTTCCACCAACCGAAAGAGCTAATTGCTCAGAAAAATATTCTTGTGAAGGTAACATATATCACTCTCAATGCCTAGAGCACAGCAGGCAATACCAGCGGAAAAAATGATAATAGACCGCATAAACATCACTAAACAATCTGGACCAGACAAATATATGGTGGGGTACAATCATTTCTGTAGTCAAATACCATGTCACATAAGGAGATTCTGTAGTCAAACGACGTCACAAGTAGCACATAGTCCTTGTGTAAGTCAAGAACTAAGAAGCTTATGCACGCATATCAGCATATGACAAACATAATGCACTTGGAAAATGAGCAACATAATACCTGGCCGGTGGAATCATCATTTGCAGGAATAGTACTCGATGAACACCTAGCTATTTGTACACTAATGCCATCAGAACTACAGTGGATGTTGTTTTCTTGAAAATCAACAGCTTCTAATGCTGGTCCTCCGGCAGAGCCCGCAGAAGTCTCAACTGGCTCATTTTCCATTGCGTGTATAGATATGGGCTCTGAGAGAGCTTCACTTCGTACTAATGTAATTTCCATCGACACTGTGTCATTTGATGACTGTTGACAATCTGACACAGAACTTTCAGCAATACGATACACATCATTCTGTTCTTCAAAATGGATGAATTCTTCCATAACAAAGTTTGAGTCAGGTAGAGCAATATGCCGATCAAAGTCTCGATCTAATTGGCCTGATCTTGCTACCTGGTGGAGCTTTTCCTTCAGCTGACACTCTGAAGACCATGTATCAGACTGCAGTCCCTCAAGCTTGCCATGCTGGAGCTTCATGTGCTCCAAAAATGCATAAATAAGCATACTGAACCACTGAGCAGTCAGCTTTATTTTTTCACTCCTGGTCATTTCATCAATGTGACTTCTACGAATATGTTCCAGAACTAAACTGTAAACTTCTTTCAATCTGATGACATTGTTCTGCCTGTGTGTCACTAAACCTGATATCTCAAGCTGTTGTTTGCAAAGGATGTTATTTTTTCTTATGGAGAAAACATTTTCAACTAAATCTATACTTTTCTCCATTATCATATTAGGAGGCTCATCATTTAGCATGTGACATTCTTTGTGAGTTTCCTTAACAGATTCTTGCCCCTCTGAGATCATCTGCTCAGCAACAGATGAGACCTCCTGAGGTGCACCATCTATGAAATTACCATGAAGATCAATTTTCTTGTTTTGGAACATGTGGTCATTTTCCAAGTAAGAATTTTCTTGCCATGAAAGCTGGGTGTCCTCTACTGACACTGGTTGACCCTTGATACTTGCTTCACCTGCTCTATCTGGAACTTTTTTCTTTAGGGTCCTTAATTTCTTATAGATCAACCCCACAAGCGCTTCATTGTACTCACAATTGAAGCCTTTCTCAGCAAGGGCAAGCGACTCTCTGCGATCTACCTTATAATTTAGATGAGAAGCAGCACGCCAACACTGAAGAAAAAAATCAAAGCACATAAGAATATTTGATACATATAAACATGAAAAGCAAAAACATAAAAACAATGTATGGGTGCCTTTCTTACCAAGGCTATGTTGAATGTGCGCAATATGTCCACTGGCTCGGGAAGAACTAGATGATTGTTCAAATAATATTCAAAGAACTGTTCAGCCTTAAGTTTTGCATTATCCTGCATTTGTAAATTATACAAAATGCATGACAGATCAGGTAAAGCACAAAGAGGCAGTGGGGGAGCCAAGGAATAAAAAAAAAAAAAGAACAGTGTGAACAAATGCAGAAGTTATGCAATAAAAATCAAATGAACCATTGGCAAGAAGGTATTCCAGTATGAAATCATTGTTTTAACTTTCACGTGGGTGTCAAAATTGTATAACTATTAGGCATATCAGATAACTGCAGAAAGTGCAGAAGAGCATGTCTGAACGACAGACAGATTGTTTTTGCATGCAGGTAAGGATTTTTGTGCAACATTTTTTACATTAGTGGAACATGCTCTAAGCATGAATAAATGTTATTTTGATGCATTCTGCCAATAGTGTGTCATAATGAAAACAAAGAGGAAGTAAAAGAACTAAGCAAATGCATACCGGCAGTTGTAACACCTTAATTAGTTTCGACAGCTCTTTCTTAAGTTGAACATGAAGATTCTTTGGTGTGGTCAGTTTTTTCATCCCTTCAGAACAAAATAATATCAGAACAATGTAATATGCATATCTGCAGCAGAATGTATTCTTGTCACAAACGTGATACCTTCTTTTTGTTCTGTGTCATCAAGTTGTTGAAGAGGGGGGCTCAATGTAGAACAACTTTTAGGTAACATATCATCATGACTGTTGTCAGATGAACATTTTGAAGATGGAACTGTGATTCCGTCAACCTTTGTACGCATCCTTCTAGCTTCTTCAGCCGGAACTCTGGCTAGTTCTTCTATGTTCTGTAACATTCTGTGTCTTGATTGTTGTGGCTCAGATAGATTGCTCCAACGAGGCGATTTCCCATCCAGTAAGTTTAACCAAAAATTAGATGGATCTCCATCCGATGCAGGCACCCCACTTTCGCCTATTAAAGTAATGCTTCTTGAATAAAACTCCCCGCTCATATTAGCTTTCGATATGAACACACAATTGGATTCGGTGTTCTCTTTAACATTTGTGGCTAACATTTTTAAGAACTCCAGAATTACTGTATCCCTTTCAAAACTTTTACTTGCATAGTTATCATGCTGAAGCTCATCAAATCTGGTGAAAAGAGATAATGCACCCCAACTGACCAATGAATGGCCCAAACTATGTGGCATATCTTTGTAGTTACCAGTAAGCACGCCATGTTTTGCAAGCACAAGCTGCTTCTCTTCCATTGTGAAAGGAGTGTATAAACGAAAAATGCCCGGATACTTCGGTGACTCTATTTTGATTCTTTGAATAGCCTTCAGATCATTTAGCGGGTTACGGTCACTATTGTATATGATAACAACATCCACAGATAAGAGCTTAATACTTGGGAGGCATGCACGACTTTCAATCAGAAAAACAAATCTCCCCTTAGTCTTGTCATTGAACATATTTACTGCTGCCTGTTTCCTTGCCAATGGTGCACCACTTTCAACACGCTCATATGACTCACGGCCAAATATGTCACAAACAACACCTTCCAATATACCACCCATTGAGTTTCCACTTGCTACACCAGACTGCCATAGCACCCCAAAAAGACGGCTGAATTAGTAAATTGAGAAAATTAAAGGAAAGTTGTCAAAGGGGCAAAAGATTCCCTAGAAAAGCATGAAGCGGATACTTCAAAAGGGAATGACAACATTGATGAGTACTTAAGATAACATGTTCCGAACAATATGTGGGAACACGTTCGGAACAATATGTGAAATGGGGCTTATATGTCAGACTTAGGAAATTGTCATCTATACTTTTTTGAATTGTTAATTACTTGTTATAAAATAAATACTTCTGCAGGTCACCATGTTCATTCATGTAAATATCTGCTGACATAAATAGCATATTGGAATTTTATGCAGCAGCATGACATTGAAACCAAGGCAAGATGCAAAACATCAAAGCTAATGAGCATATTCTGATTATGTAGAGAATAGTATTAGGGACTATGTATGATTATTTAAAGTTCAGATGCTAATTATACCTATATCCAGCATCTAAGGAATTTACAGGCAGCAGTGTCCTCCAAACAGAGATCATGTGGCATAAAAAGGAACAGGTGCATCAACATTTTACTGTATAATCACCGGTTAGGCCACACAATGGACCAGTTAGGGCCACACAATCACTACTAGGTGTTCAGATGTATGACCGAACAAATATAGGACGCAAGTGCTACAAAATAGAGATCACATGGCATAAAAAGGAACAGATGCCCCATACATGTTACCGGTTTGGCCCCATAACTGTACTAGTTGGGGCAACCAAATCACTACTAGGTGTCTAGGTGTATGACCGAACGAATACTGCATACCAGTATTTAGAAGCAATTACCATCACCGTTATACAATAGATAGCATGAAACCTTCTAAGACGATGAACTATTTGCATGACATGGAACGACTACAGAGATCTAAGATTTAGTACATTGTGCCATACATAGGTAATAACTAAAGAGGGTAATGCCATGAGTATCTCACTTGAAAAAGAATAATGACTCTCAGCCTCTTGTTCCTTATCTCTATAAGCATGTTTTGAAGAAGCCATAGCTTGCCACATGCTTGCACTCTGGTATCTAGAGTACCAGTACGATCATGATGGTCGACAGGCGAATTTTGCAGGAATTCATCAACAAGGTAAGGGTGATCACAGCACTAAAATATAAGGACAAGAATAGATCAAAGTTAATAGCAGTGTCAGTAACTTTGTAGAAGAAGAAGAAGAAAATTACATTGCTGCAGATTGCACATAGAATGTTTTACTTGTTATCATGCAAGCTGTAAATATGTTTGCAAAGCACACCTTTGAGAGAGAGATAATAATGTCGCAAAGAGAGCCATCACTTTTCATCTTCGACTGGAGGACAGATGAATTTGAAAGCAGTATGGAACAATATATCTCTAGCTGCAGTTGTGAAATGTGAGCAGGAACCCAGTGCTCCAATATTTTTGAAGAATCTGCTGGGCGCTCATATGCAATATGACTTTTGAAGTTCACTTTCGACATCACAAGGGCCTCAGCATCAACGAAACTGCCATTTTCTTGCTCTCCAGAATTAAGGAAACCTAAGAGTTTCCTGTACTCAGAAAGATACTCCTGTGAAATAGAAAATTTCAGCATGGCTTATTTGTGGCACAAAAGCAGTTAACAGGCGAGAACTATTGATAGGCACCTTAACCTTAATTGGGGAGCTCACAAGTAACATTCTAAAATCACTGGAAAGTTGCTTCAGTTGTTCGAGATGTTGTAGGGTTGAGTTTTGAGAATAATCAACTATGACTGCCTCCCAATCAATGCGTGCTATAGGTTCGATATCCTGTGCCATGGCAGAGAGATTACAATTAAATGAAAAGCATAAGCTTAACAGAGCTATGGGGTAGTAACTAGTAACGACACCCAATATGATATAGGTGGATCTGTGCAATTTATGTGCTCTTCATTGGTAAGCAGCATTTGTTTGATAAGACTAGCAAGGGGATACTTAGCAGTTGGGACTTACCTCCAAGACAGCATCAGCATGGGATAAGAGAACCTGTAACATAATAGAGCTTCCACTCTCATAGAATTCCAAATCTTGAATTAATTTGAGCTTGTCTTTCCCTCCGTCATACACAACAACATTGATAAATGGTGCCAAGATATTGAACTGAACCTCCCATAAGGATAGAGAAGCAGGAGATGTTACAATTAGGATGGGTTGGCTGACGTCAGGTAATACAGACAGTGTGAATAAGACGGTCTTTGTTACAAATTCCTGCATGATAGTTAAACATGGGGTCCTTTTTATTCATTCAGAAAGGAATTCAAAATTAACCAAGCATGAATGCAAGAGATGTACTTATAACAGTCCAGTGTAAGATCCATGTAAGGAAGTACTACAACATATGACCATGCCAGTGGCCAGAACTAACAAGTATATACGAGTGGAAAACTAGAATAGAAAGATGAAGTCTTGTTTCTTGACCTTTTTTAAGATTAATGCAGCTAAGCTACTTGCATAAGTCCTACCTTATCATCAACAAGAACAGCGCCACGAGATTTGTACCAGAACTCTCGGAGGAGATTGATAGAACACAAGTGATCATTGTCAAAATCAGGATGGCACCCATCTGGTAATCTCTGAAGTTTCTTAAATGAGCTTTGCTTAACCTGTACAGACAAGTAATAATGACACAGAAAATTAGCAGTTTCATGAATATGTATAGGTTTTAAGCGCACAGGTCTAACTAATATGTGACAAAGAGAACCGACATAATATAATATCAATGCTGTGATAGTTCAATACAGCTAGACAAAAGAAAATAAGTGTGGAAAGATAATATAGTGCAGTTAATGTGCACTTAAACTTTTTTATGAATTAGCAGACCAGTTAACCCAGCTTTCAGTTTTCAATTTTTTTGTGGCTAGTTTATCGATCATCTTAAGCAGCGACAATCTTAACAATACATATAACTTACAAAATTATGTTAGTTTTTATTATTATCGAACTGGCCAGGATATGTTCCCTATCAGACTCGTATCGTGCATGAATTGCAAATAATATTAGGAGTACAAGATAAAGAATTAAAATTAGTTTTCCCGCCACACCTTTGCTTTTGTAGTGATAGATGATCGTTTTGCAACTTCACGGCGGTCCTCGTAGTTCTTTTTAAGTTCGTCAGCCTCAGGCGTACATAAACAGGGTAAAGTCTCTAATTCCCATGTTGCATGATCATAACCAAGACCCCTCCATTTCACTAACCATTCAACATTACAATATGAATATTTAAGGCCAGATGAGGAAAAGAAATCATCAGCTAATTTTGGGGGCATAAGGAGCCTCTTTCTCAACATGCGGTGTGGCTTAGTCCATTCCTCCTTCCAAATTGCCTGGAGAATCATTAAAGAAAAAGCATCAGCACATGCTGTGGTTGTGGACACTAGCACGGTACATGCAGCCGACCAGCAAAAGGGCCAATGCAACAACATGTTGCAGCAGCAGCAGGTCACGTGTTGGGGACAGACATACGACATGAAGAAAACGGAAGAGAGCAGAGTCTTTTAGGAAATAGTATTGTACTGGAAAGTTTAGGATTAAAGGAGTATAATGTATTAGGAGTCCGTATTGTGTTAGTGAAGGACAGGAGCCTTAGCATCATGGGCGGAGGGAGATCAGTACAAGGGTGTACAAATGTACACCCATTATTTTTGGCAAAAGCTTGTATATTTGTGTCTAAATCACATGTAGAGCAATATACATCAAATAAATTAGGAGAAATATGAGTATAACTGTAACTTTTAGTCTGCTTTGTACACGCATTGTCCATACGCTGGTTTCGCCGCTGCTTAGCATCCACTACATAAGGATGTCATGTATCTAGGATTGAGACAAGGAAGAATAATCAATCTAATCTCTCCCAAGTATTCTCTAAACCCAATCTATGTCTACCCAATCCCCCGTAGCCACGCCATATGGCTATCTTCTGCACGGTAGTTATCCCATTGTGAATGGTAGTCCACAACAGCACAGTTCTTTTGCAAAGCCTGAATCATTGCTGATATGCATAATAAAATAAAGTTCACCACAAAAGCAATCACCTTTTCAGTATGATTCCTCTTGTTAAACAAGGAAAGAGCATCAGGACCTCCAGGCATGACATTGATATCATCTTCTAGAACCCAACGATTATGGACATGCGCCAGATTCTTATACTTCACAAAATACTGCTTGCTATTTTGCATTCCTACAAACATAGAACCGATAAAAAGAGTTAACCAATTTGGAAATAGAAGAACTGCTAAATAGATTGTCTCACGCCATAAGAATAGGTGTACTTACCCTCAGCTTTCTTGACATCCCACACAGACTCTATTCCATCAACAATAGAATGTAAACCAAACTGGAACCTCTTCTTTGTACAGTTGGTACAGAACCAAATTCCAGGAGATAAATATTCCAGAGAAGGATCCAGACAAGAGATATGGTATCTACTTTGGCAAGATTTCCCATCACAAGACCTATTATCAATTGAATATATACATCAGATCATGAAGTGAATATTGTGCATGACGGACCAAAGTAAATGCATAATAACAGTAATATACACAGATCAGATGATAAGTTGTAATAATAGTGTGTTCTCTTACCATGCTAGAGAGTTACATGCGCACTTACAAATTGGTACTCATAAAACATATTATCTGATTCTGTGATATTTTAATTTTAGGATACCCACTCTTAAGTCTTAAACTAAGTAAGCAAGGTTTTTTTTTTATCCCAAGCTCATATGCTCCTGCTTCAATAAAAAATTCAGAAAAATAGCAAATAAAGTCAAAAAATTCTGAAAATTTTGTACAATGAACAAAAACATGTCTTACAATAGCCTGCCAAAAATCTCGGAGAAACGATATATGTATTGGTCTGTGCAAAACAGACAAATCTGATTGTTGCAAACAACAAATCCATATGCTCCAAACAGCATCAAATTTTGTTATTTTTCCATAGACCACCAAACATGTCATTTCTCACCCCAATGTTGCTTGCAGTTAGAACACATTCTCATGTTCGTCATAAAAAAATTCAGAATTTTTGGATTTTGATTGCTATTTTTTGCAAAAAAAATATTCGGGCAGGAGCATATGAGCTCGGGTTCAGATGTGCATTTTCATTCTTGTAAGTTCTAATAACCTGGTGTTCGGCTGAGATTATACCACAGGGTTTGATAACTGATACAACCATTAATATGGGTGAATGGTTATGATAACTCTCCAAATAAAAAATGTAAGAAGTACATAACTATAGAAATTGGAGATGTGGCGAGTGAAATTATGAAGAAGGAAAAAACCATGTCCAGCATTCAGACGTTCTTCAATGCACAGCCATCACATGGCATGCCATCCCTCCATTCATCATGATGGAACAAGGCCAAAGTATACATACTGGATTTATAATGCATGAATGCATATATCTCCTTTGGGTGCATTAAGAATCGGTACATTCTTCAGGATAAGAAATAAGATTGGGCATCATGGAAGCCAAAACAGAATTCAGTACCATGGTAACAAAGCAAACAATACCTATTAATTTTGTTGCCCACTAAACAACAAAACATGCCAAATATTACTACAGGCTGCAGCATGTTGCTCGCATAAAATTATACATACACACACAGACAAACATATACTCCCTCCTTCCCAAATTAGGATGCCTATAGTTTTTGGTCAAAGTCAAACTTTTTGAAGTTTGATCAACTATATACGGAGTAACAAAAAGTATCAACACCTACAATTTTAAATGCACATAATATGGAAATATATTTCATGACGGTTCTGAAAATATTGATTTGGGATTATAATTGTTGACACTTTAAAATTCAGAGCAGGCCCTGGACAAATTGGGTAATAAGGAGCATACAAGGCCGAACATTCAAATTGAATGGAGAAACCCAGCAATTTTACCTTAGTTCAGCAAGGGTAGATGATATTTTCATTTATAAATCACTAAATCACAATAATCTGTTATGTTGCTATCCAAGAGAAATGGCTTTGTTTGCACGGCTGTTCTTTAAAAACATTAGTAAAACTGATGTTGATAAAAAAATGATCGACTTACCTAAGAGTTCCTGGGGATCCACAAGAACCGCATATGTTGGAGTTACCATCTGTTTCATCAGATGGCATCACCTTGACATGTCCTGAAGCAGAATCTTCTTTCTGAACGATAATTGGTTCACTGTCTCCAAGTGTGCTCTTGATCTAACACAATGTCAAAGAGCAAATGTTCAGCCCCAAATCCGTTGATGCATAAAATCCAGAAAGCACATAATGGATGAGACAAGACGGTTAGTGCATAAAAACAAATTGCCGAAAGAATCGAATTATTTTTTTAGTTCGGAGAGGTACCTCTTCATGATGAATAAAAGATATTGGCACACTTTGCGATGATGACAGACAACTTTGTCTGCAAAATGAAAAGGTTAACATAGAATCAACATGGATTCAAATGCATACCCAGCTGCTTAATATCTAATAAGCCGCAAAGGCTGAGCTGAGAATAGCAATCCTTGCACTGAGAAAGAAAGCACCTTGCAGGGGCAGTGTGTTGGTCTCCAGCTTTCACTGGAAGACTGCTTTCAGCCGCTGCAGTTTGCGGGCACAACACATTGGTAGGTTTACGCGGCTGTACCTACAACAATTGACGATAAGAGGTTGGTCATTTTCACTGTTTCAAATGATGTCCAATCGAGTACAAGACACCTGACTGCTGTTAGTGATTAGATTTGTAGTGCAAGTGTGCCACTATACAGTTGCCACTATAGCAGGAAAGTATATTGGTGCTTTAGCACAGAAAATATTTCAGGACTCAACGGGAGCCATCTATTGCATGTTGCTTCTTCCCAAGCACATGCACATCATTTATCATGAACAATCGATGCATGAAACTGCACTTAACATGCTTGAGCTTTAATATTGTGGCATCTTCCACTAACCATTTTCTTATCTAGCCATCTGTCATTATAAATTCTTTAACCAAGATCCCAGACATGCACATTGACAACCAAAAACAGAGGAGTGAAGAACGCATCAGTCCAGACGAGAATGAATAACTATTAATTCATGATGCTGAATTTTACATTTTCGTGGCATATTAATCATGTTGACTTATATATCTTCACCGGTCCACTTTAAGGTAGATGGAGTTGAGTGACTTGAAGAATTTGCAAATACAACCAAGAGAGTTTTGCTGTGAGAGAATACATAGCCACTAATCTTGCAGTACATGCTATTGAAAACATAGGTCCTGCCTGATGCACATGCAAAAGTACGTGAATGAGAACTGAATCAGACCGAGAAAAAATAGGTATATGTGTAGCTCTCTAAGTCTGGAAATGCTTTTTCAATTCAATGTACAGACAGTACAGTATGAAATATCCCACTTAAGTGGATAACTGTTCTAGCAAAGATTACTAAGGAAACGGACAATAAACCCCCCTGCCAGTAACATAGAAGCAAAGAAAAAGGTATTGCAACATTACATTAGATCCTGCACCAGATGGCATTGAAGTCTACCAAGAACTTGCTAATATGTTCAAAGAGTTTCTATTTTGCAGAGAGTAAAACAGGTGGCATTAGCGCTAATCAAAATGACAGTGGAAAACAAACCTCCGAATACGGTGCAGAATATTGGTTAACTTTGTTTTTTTCAGTTAACCTGCTACTTTCATATAGCTTAGAAATGTTGCTCTCTGCCACATGCCCGCTTGAAGTGTTTTCCTTCCCCACTCTGTCAGGAGAAGCAACAACTACATCTGGAAAGTTAAGAGATAAGTTAGGCATGCTAGTATTCGGATGAATTAGTGCAAAAAATGCTATTAGTTCACTTGAGTGCTTGGTTGTTCCTAAAGAAACTGTTACACAAAGCAACGTCGTGAAGCCGAAGGCTCCTGGCTGCCATCTCTTTGTGTATTTCTGCTTACTACTCTGCTTATCCTACGATCCAGCTCTCCTTTGCTATGCTTATATTGCAAAACAGGTGTGCAAAAGTTGGTCCTACATGCCTTTTTTGGCCCAATCAGAGTGTAGACATGGTCAGAAAAAGTCGTGTCAGGGTATGCACTAGCTTGTCCATTCTGCAACCAAATAAAAGACCTTGACTTTATTGGAAGATTTGTTTCAGCCAGTTTTATGAATCTACTAATAATATTTTTTATCAAATACTAAATTCTAAGCTTTTTTAACCCTATTCTTAGACATGCCAATTTTGATCTACCAATTCGAGCATTAACTTTTCCACCGTTTTTAATTTTGAAAATCCCTAATATTATCACACTAGACAACTGTAACCAAGATTATATGCTTGATGCAGGATGCCACTGGTTAACAAAGTTACCAACAAAAGCGCCTACCTAAGCACACATATGCCATAAAAATCTAATAGTCTCACAGGAAGGGACCATTGGGCCCCTAAGTAGATACTATACCATAAGAGAATTCGATACCTGCGGCATTCCCTCCTTGGACCGCCTTGAATCTCTTCGGGTATCTTCTGGAATACACGGCAACGATCCTTTTCCGCTTCTTTGACGGGCTGCTACCATTGGCATTCTCACCAATTGCCGTTTCTGCGCCCTTCGGAGAGCCAGCGCTCCTGTCTGAATCTCTTGACAGGGAACCCAAAGCGCTGTTCTTAACCACGCCTGACGCTCTGGGCGCGCGTGACGTGCCTGCGTCTTCCCTCCCCGTGCTCCCATTCCCCTTCTTGGTGAATGTTTTTGTTCCGTGGCTAATGTCAGGGGGACCCCTCTCCCCACCTGAGCTCCTCAGACCCGGCTCGCCCGGCGCCGGCGGGCGTGGAGCATCGTTTGCGCGGCTTCTCGCCGCCGTCGCCCGGGTCACGGGGCCTCCGGAAGCACGCGGCGTGCTGGCACCAATCACAGACAGAACTTTCCGTTAGTCACAAATTCATACACAGCCTCATTAATCGAATCAGAACAAGAAAATTGTCAAAAAAATAAACAGAACCAAAACCCCAACCCCGCATCGCATGCAAGGAAGAATCGGAAGCAAAATCGAGCGAGATTGCAGTCACAAAGGCGGCCGCCGTCCGGAAGCCAAGAAACCCAGAACAAATCCGAGAACAGGGGGACCGCCGGATATAAGCTTCCGGCCGTTCCCCTCTCCACAAACGCGCGGAACGCGCATCGACGGCGGGGCGGGGCTAGGGTTTCCGCCCGATCGCTCAAAGGAGGCGGCAGCCCGCGACGGGGTTTTGGGCAGCCGCCGCCGGAAAGAAGCTCTGTTTTTTTACCCGCCGTCACGTCGCAGGCACTGTAGCAGCAGCACTGGTCATATCAAAAACAAAAAGCAGCAGCAGTGGTCTTTGCTGGCTCCCACACCCATTGTTACCGTCGGTACAAGTAATTGCGAGGTATTTACTACGAGCCACAACGGCTCACAATGATTACAGTGAAATTAAATTCACTGTATCAGAAAATATACCACACACAAAATCGCGACCGAATATTATTTCGACGAGATAAATTTGGTGTATGGAGAAAACTCCTAGCGTAGCAGTTGGAGCACGGCCAAGTACTACTTGGTAGTAAACACCAAAGAACGATAAGGTGATGCAAGCGGTGTAGATTGATTCTACAAACCTGCCCATGATGATGGCGGCGGCGCCGTGGACCTCCGATGCGGCTCGAGCTCTTCCTGTCGAGCTCGGAGCTCCTCTTTGGGTCGCCGTTGCACGCATGGGGATGGAGGCGGAGGAAGTGTGTCGGTTGTCGGCCCACGAAGAAGGCGGCGTTGGGCTGGGGGACGAGGCAATAGCGGCGGTGGCGGCTGCGCGAGGGAGGAAAAGGTGAAGAGAGAGGAGGGAGTCTGACGGTGCTTATAGGTTTTCACACCTATATATGGTCCATGCTTCGCGTATGACCTACCGGAGAAAAACCCTAGCGGCGGTGGCGGCTGCGCGAGGGAGGAAAAAGAGAGAGGAGGGGAGTCGGCCGCTGCTTATAGGGTTTCACACCTATATATGGTCGTGCTTCTTGTATGACCAGCCGGAGAAAACCCTATTGTCATTTCCTGGCCTCCATGTAAAGAGGTCCACCGGTCATGCACCTTTCAAGACCAGACAACGGTGAAATCAGGAAGAACGGCGTACAGCCTGTCGGCAATAAAGACATATGGCAGCCGCGTCTAATAGCTAATGAACGCGATTGCGTGAGGATGGCATGGGAGACCTGGTAGGCTAGCCCCCTTTAAGGTAGAATTAATTCAGTATACATCTGGAAACAAATATTTAGCATCCCAAATCTAAACAGTGATCAAATATAGCGTATCTAAGAGACAGCTAGCAACCAAATATAGCATTGATACAAAATGGTGGTGAGGAATCAACCTTACGAGAGACGTGAGAATGGGCCTTGTTGGGCCTGGGAGGATTCGACAGTTTGGACTTGGCTCATTATATGTTCTAGGACATGTGTGGTTGTTCACGAGATTTGCGTGCATTTTAGTTTCATGACTCATGTGAGTCTACTTAGTTGTATGCAGGCTTTCAATCATGTTTTGTAACTAATTTGGTTCATGTATTTTCCTTATGGGGATGAGAGCGCAAGCTTTACCCCCTACTCTTTGGTCGGCTTTCTGTGGCTCTTGTGTTGGGTAGATGCAAATGTGGATCTTTAGTTGCACATATGATGCTAGATGTGGTTATCTTGAACCCCATGTGATGATCTTATTAGCTCAATTCTAGCATTGCATGTCTCATACAAATGATTCTACACGCAATTAGAAAACACAAGAGCGTCACGATTACGACAAATTGTACGATGATTATGATGTCTTTAAACCTACTAAAACCGATTTGATCTTTCGCCCTTTCTAAAAGGACGAGATGTCGCCTAGAGGAGGTGAATATGCGTTTTAAAAACTCGTACGGATTTGGCTTGTAAGAATGCGAAATTAAACTAACGTTTATTTTACAAGCACAAACCCTAAATATGCTAGGCTCACCTAAATGCAACAACAACAACTAGAGCTAAGCAAGATATGCACAAGATATATGTAGCACAAGTGATAGCAAGATATATGTACTTCAAGCACGATGGCTATCACAAGAAAAGTAAGGATTCCGGCGCCAACGTGGAACCTGCACAACTGTTATCACCAGAATTTGACCGGGTCAGAGGTGGGCCGCGATTAAGATGGGCTTGAAGAATATACATGGAAGAAATACATGAATCGGCCTTGTATACAAAGTTTGGGCTAGTTTGCACGTGTATCTGTAAATAAAGTAGGATACGTATCGGTTAGATAGAATTTGGCTCGTGCACGGTTGGGATTATTCCCACGTTAGAAAGTCTACGGACTATAAATATGTATCTAGGGTTATTGAGAAAAACAACAATCACGTTCATCACAAACCAATCTAGGCGCATCGCCAACTCCCTTGTTTCGAGGGTTTCTTCCGGGTAAGCATCATGCTGCCTAGATCGCATCTTGCGATCTAGGCGATACACGTTTATTCGTTGTTCATGCGTTGCTCATGCTGAAGCCTTGTTGATGGCGAGCAACGTAGTTATCATAGATGTGTTAGGGTTAGCATTGTTTCATCGTATCATATGCTTTCATCCGTGCAACCCCTAGACGTCTAGCAGCCCTTACACCTATCTTAGGTGTAAGGGCGGCACCTCGCTTGATTGTTATTTAGTAGATCCGATCCGTTATGATTGCTCCTTGTTCTTCAAGGATTAGTTTAATATCTGCATAGTTAGGCCTTACAAACGGGTTGAAGGATCCAGTGGCACGTAGGGTGTAGTTTGCTAGCCCTAGACAGGATGTTCCGGGGATCAACTTCATGTTGGTTTTTACGCCTTGTCTAGGGTCGGTTTATGATCACCGTGTGACGTGGGCATTACCCTTCGGGTAACCAGTATTGCCCTATCTGGTATTGACAAATTGGAGGCCCATGAAGATACCTGAAGGCGAGATGGGCCACTAGGTCGGCGCACTAGAAGATTCCTTGACGGGCAAGACAAGGAAGCGAACAAACAAGGAAAGATTGGATCTAAACTACGTAAACCTAGTCGTACTCGGTTAGGACCCTTGAGACCTGGCCTCCTATATAAAGGCCAGGAGAGGGGCTGCCGAGGGACAGAATCAATCTTAGCAATCTTAGCCGAGAAAAAGCTTAGAGCTAGGTCATCATAGCAATAGCCATCTCGACGAGATCTCAGCCGAACTATTCGGCACCCCATTGTAACCCATTATCATCATAATCAAGAACGAGACGGGCGGGACGTAAGGGTTTTACCTCATCGAGGGCCCCGAACCTGGGTAAATCGCTCTCCCCGCTTGTCTGTGAACCGATGTCTCGTGTCAGCTTGCAGGATTTCGTCAACCCTAAGCCCCTATCGGAGGGCATTGGCGAGGAGTACCCTCGACAATTGGCGTCCTCTGTGGGAAACCTGTCGGCACAAGGCAGAGCATCGGCAGATCCGATCATGACACCGGCGGTTTCGCCGGCAGCTTCATCAGCACCTTCATCGACACCATCGTCACCGACCCTGGGAAGCCCGATTCGATTCGGCTCCTGTTATCACA
>NC_061513.1:300709809-300783546 GCF_022539505.1 Lolium rigidum
GGCCTTGGTGAAGGTTTTGCATTTTTACATAAAGTGTATGTAAGTGAGGAATGGGTTTTTCCCATTTTCCTTACTTATCCTCAATTTAGGGTTTTGTGATCTTGATTAGGGTTCCCATAGTAATGGTTACTCATACTAATACTCATCATGGCAATTGCACAAAAGAAATATTACTTATATGCAAGAAACTATATGTGGCACTATATGCATATGTTGTATTTGAGTTTTAAATTTGACTTGGCTTGACCCAAGTGGTGTGGTTGAGTGTTGAAATGGTATATAGGAGTGATCCCACCATTCATAACAAATATTAGGGTCAAGGTTCCCAAATTCATAAATTTGCATTTTTACTCTCATATGCCTCTATGGCATTTTTAGTTTCTTTTTAATTTCTTTGGTTTTACTTTGGATTTGGTTTGATAGATGCTAGGTAGAGTGTATGAAGGTTTTCCAAACTTCTAAACAAGGTAGGAGGGTCTAGGGTTAAGATTTATAAAAATAGCCATAGGCACATATGCCTTTTTCTTATTTAATTTAATTCCTTTTTATTTTGTTTATAATGGATGGTGAGAAGAGGGGTGAGGTTTAGGGTTTAATGGAGTATCTCAATGGTTCACCACTATTTAGAAAGGTAAGAAGGGTATTAGTTAATATTTGCATACTAGGGC
Organism: Lolium rigidum; assembly: GCF_022539505.1. Lineage (NCBI taxonomy): Eukaryota > Viridiplantae > Streptophyta > Magnoliopsida > Poales > Poaceae > Lolium > Lolium rigidum. The sequence continues at coordinate 300,710,478 of NC_061513.1, forward strand.
TATATGCCCACATATGCCTTTTTATTTTAGTTCCTTCTTATTTGATACTATTTAGTTTTGAGAAGATTAGGGTTTAGGGTTTTGGAATTAGTTTCAATGCAATAAATAAACAATCATGGCAATATCACAACATATAAGCATGCTCACTATGTACCAAACTTAATTTAAGAAAAGTTTTTGTTGGTTCCAAAATTTGGAAAATATGGAAATTCATTTTCTTTGTTTTGTACTTTTTGGGATGTTACATTGCTCATCTTAATTGTGCTTCATCTTCTTCTTATCGGGTGCGCGTCAGCGCTCCCGATGGGAGTAGCCCCCGAGTCTAGGTACGGATGCTTGCAATCCGTGCGTAGACTCAAGTTGTACCACTCGAATACTTTCCTCTCGCCGAGGTCTTCATAAATCATCTCGATATATTTTTTACGCAAAGGATAATGAGTAACGTGCGCAACCGTTGTTTGGTTAACTGCCGATGGCAAAACACCGTTACCCTACACGGAATCAAGTCCCCGGCATGATCCTGGAGTGCAAAAATTTCTATCGGGTGTGTATTACGAACTCCCGATGGGAGTAACAGGCCCCGAGTATCTTGATGCGAGTGTTTTGTCGAGTCCTCATTTATCGGGTGCGCGTCAGCGCTCCCGATGGGAGTAGCCCCCGAGTCTAGGTACGGATGCTCGCAATCCGTGCTTAGACTCAAGTCCTTCATCCGATAACTTTTCATGTTTCCTTCGAATGCTTTCGAATCATGACGTCATTGATGACGTATAACTGCTGCAGGCTGATTTGACGGGTCCATCATGTCAGGCTAGCCCTAGCCCTGTTCATTCAACGTTTCAGGGTTTGTCCGTGTAATGATCGAGGTGGCTCCTCGATTTTCGCGCAATCGTGGGCGTAGTGGGCCGTCAGTTCTCTCCCTTCCTTAAGCGCCACGTGCTTGCTTTAATTTTTTCCTCAAAGTTCCCAGTTTTCTCCACAGTTCCCGCAGCAGTTCCTCATTCTTCCTCTTCTTCCTTCTTCCGCCATTGTTGCGCCGCCGCCACAGTTCCAATCTTCTCCAGATCTCGCGATGGTGAAGAAGAGGAATACCACCGCCGCTGCTAGCTCCACCAGCGAAGGTGCCGCTGCCAAGTCTTCTTCTTCCCTTCCGAAGGGGAACGCTCCAAACGTCCCTCCCCCAGCCTCCGGCGCCGCCGGCCGTCGGGCTCGATGGCCAAACCCGGGGATTGGGTAGCTTCAACCGTCACCAAGCGTGACGAAAACAGGTCTCGAAGCCTAGGATTGATATCCTCCAATGCCGGAGATGTAATCCTTCCAGGTGCGATCTCTCGGCCTGATCCTCCTGCTGGATTTTCTGTGATGTTCTTATCTTTTCTTCATCGAGGCCTTTCACTTCCTGCTCATGGATTCCTCCTCCATCTCTTGCGGACGTACGAAATTCAATTGTGGCAACTTACCCCCAATTCGATCCTTCACGTTGCTGTGTTCATCACCCTTTGCGAGGCGTTTTTGGGCATTGAGCCTCACTTCGGGCTGTGGAAGAAGATCTTCTATGTGAAAAGATACAAGCAGTAGTAATGGGCACTTTGTCACCGGAGGAGTAGGTTTTGTTGCTCGCTCAGAAGTTAATTACTTCAATTTCCCAATGAGAGAGTCCGTGCAAGGATGGAGGTTGAAATGGTTTTACGTTAGGGATTCCTCGTCACCCGAATGTCGACTCCCCTACTATGCCGACGTTTCTGATGCCAACCCTAAAGACTCCTGGAAGAACATCCTCTCAACCGATGAAAGGGCCTCAGCCGAAGAATTGTTTGCCAAATTCCTTCAAATTAAAGAAGCTGACGGCCACACTATGACGGGTACAGAGGTAGCAGCAGTTTTCCTGAGGCGCCGGATCCAACCAGTCATGGCCAGAATTCACCCGATGTGGTTGTACTCGTGCCCAAAGGATGTGACCAGGATCAATGCTGCCGATCTATCAGAAAAAGAGTTGCTCGATGAAGTTCGTCGCCTCACTTCCTTTAACCAAGAAGATTTGATTCCGCTGATCTCTTCTTATGCTCCTCTAGACATTGATCACCCGCCATTAGGGGTACTTCCCTTTCTTTTTCATATCTTTTTATTACATCTCCTTGCTTAGCCGACATGATTATCTTTGTTCTTATTTGTCATTCTTCTTTGTCAGATCCTTGTGCCTTCTGAAAATACACATGACTCTCCGGATGATACTTCTGAGGGAAAAGGCTCCTCAATCCCCGTAGATTTTCATACCATGGATCAAACAGGTTTAGAGGATGAATATAATGGTCCAATGAATCTTGAAGTAGCCCGTGCTGATCTTCCCCTCTCAGCCGATAACACCTGTACCGCAGACGGATCAGTGCGCAACATCGACGCTGATCGTGATACTTTTGTTGATGCAGCTAAGGATGGGGCCAAGGCTTCTCCCGCGAAGAGATCAACCGGCGGCTTTGCCGATGAAGATGATCTCTTCGACATGTAAGTAGTTCCCTTTCGAAGATTATACTGTGCCCTTTTTATCTGTCGTACTTCTATTTTAATCACAACCGACTGTCTGCTTTCGCAGTGACGAGGGCTTTGTTGAGCCTCCTCCGAAGAAGGCCAAGTCCGATGCCGTTTCGCCAGTCGTGGTCGCTTCAGAAGCTTCGGCTCCTAAGGCCGCTCCCACGGCTCAAGCTTCGACCGCGTCTTCCCTTTCCAAAGGAAAGGATATTTCTCCAACTGCTACTACTGCGGCTCCTTTTTCTGTAAGTCCTCTTTTGATCTCAATATGAATTTCTTGGAGCATGCCTTATTTTAATTATTTTTGTTTCTCTCTTACTTAAGGACCTGCGTGGCGTTATCTCTTCTCTGGAGATTTTCGCCTCCCGGTTCACTTTTCTAGAAGCTGACAAAGTTAGGCTACAAAAGGAGGTCGAATCTTCTTCCTCAAAACTGGATGGCGCAGTCAAGATAGCTGCCGCGGCTCGCCAAGAGATTGATTCTCTGAAGGAGGAGCTGGCCAGACTGAAAGGGAAGTTGAAGGAGGAGGAAGCATCTAGGCCCGGTGGTCGAGGCTCGAGCAGCCGAAAGGATGAAATCCCGCGCCAATCTTATTTGGCCTTGCTTGGTAATCTTCAACATACCTTTGTCGGAAGACGTTGTTAAGGATTTAAACCTTTGTCGATGACTAAATTTCTTCATTCCTTTTTATTGCAGAGGCAGCGAACATTCCTGTCGATGCCCTAGAAAGAGTTGCAAATAACTCCCCGTCGAATGCTGTGTCGATGGTTCTTGCTTCTCACCAGCTTACACAAGAACTTCTCGTGAAGGGGAAGAGTGTTCTAGCACAGATACACTCGATGATCTTCCCCAAGATTAATCAAGAAAAGACCCTGGGACAGATGATCGATTCCTTCGCGGTTAACACCAAGGAGGCCATCGAGGTATTCAAGCGTACATCGCGCACTTATGGTGCTGTCCTTGCCTTCCAGCTTATGATGGGTTACGGCTTTAAGGGTGATATCGAGGAAATGACTAAAGGGCTTCCAAAAGGGCAGGACGGGAAATCTGTTGATTTGAGCACCTTTAAGGCGTCTGCTCTTACTTGTGCCCGTCAGCTCCTTGAATTGGTTTCATCAAAGAAATCATCGGCTGGCCCTAGTTCATCGACTCAAACCCAGCTTGCCTGATTCTTGTAACAAACTTATGTCTTTGAGCTTGATGCAAAACATTGCTCTGCCGCCAAACTCATGCTTTGTAATAAACTTCGTGCTGTCATTGTTGTAGACACACTCTTGCTTATGATATCAGTTTCTTGTACTTCTCCCAATGGGAGTTATTTTGGATGTTCGGTTGTACCATATCCATCACTTTTTTATAACCAGTACTTTCCGCAGTCTTCCCGAGACCTTCGTTTACATACGACTCGTCGGGTGCGCTTTCCGAAAGCGATCGGATCCAGCGCGTGAAAGACCGAATGACGCAGATGGAGAAGGATTTACGCAGCACTTATGCCTTAGCTGCCATCATCAATAAAAAAGGCGAGACTGCAGCCGCCGTGGAACGGTACATTCTTGGCGAGCTGCAGAAGGCTACCGAAAGTTTGAACTGTAAGTTTCTTGATCCTTTTGCCTGCTTGCTAGCAACTTCTTGTCTGGATCTTTGACTCGATTCTTTTGGCAGTCATAGCGTTGAATCCTGCGGAAGAGAACAAGCGGATACACGAGCGGGTGCGTGCTTTGACTCAGCTTTCCTCATCCGAAGAAATTTTCTGGCGGGACCAATCGAAGACCTCGGCTGTCATTAAATTCCAGGATCGGGTGCAACAGGTCCACCAGTTCTTCGACAAGTGCTACAGGTCCATGAGGGTAGTTTGGAAGACAATGTTCCCTCTGAATGCAGTTCCCCCTACCCTTTTGACTTTGATGTCTGAATTTGGAAGTGCCAAGAAGGTTCGGGAGCTAGTAAGATCTCAAGTCTTTGCAGGGGCCAAGTGCACGCTTGCCCTTGTGCTTGCTTGTTATCCTTCGGTTCACTTGCAGTCTATTGCCAGCGCAACTGGTGACTTTGAGGAACTGTACCCGAAAGTTTTGGCTCCTGCTCATGTAATTGTCGACAGTGCTGGAGGAGATGTCAAAGGTACTCGAAGAAGAGGAAACTCCGCAAGGGTGATAGAAAGGTGTAAAGTTACTTTTGTATATTGTATCGGCTAATCCGTCCGAGTATTCGGGTTTTTTGGGCCGAAAAACTTCTTAACTGGTTGGTACACGAATGTGTACTTTCACCATGCCGTTGGCAGATTTAAAAGGGGCGGAGCTTAATTGCCCGTTGTATGTATGAGTATTAGTTGGTTAGCAAATCATTATGAGTGATCAGCTCGTGTTGCAGGTTTTGCTAAACCTGTTGTATGCGCAACTTTGCTTTCAACCGTTTGTAAAGTTCGACGGTTATTCCCGAATTTTTCGGGTGTAATAATTCTCGTCGATGGGCCCGTTGCTCTTTGATATTTCCATAAGTGAAATATCGAGCGTGGGTTGTGTGTAAGTTTTTCCAAACTCTTGCTTTGTTCGGCGCTCGTAGAGGCATCTAAAGCGAGAGGGAAAGATGTCATCATTTTAGCACTCGCAGAGGCTTTTTGGAGCACGATCTTTCGGCCCTGTACTATGTTTACATAGTGATGGGGTTTAGAAGTTTATAGGTACTGCAATGCTTAACAAGAATCGAAGCTTTAAATTCTTATTAGTAAGGTAAGTACGATGCTAGAGGGCGAAAAGAATAAGGCCCTGTTTATAATGAAGTAAAAAAGAGAAAATAAAAGCTGATAGACTGCTTAGTCAAGGAAGGGGTTCTTCTCTTCGTCTGGCTTCTTCACCGCGTTAGTAGTTGCCGCAGCGTTGCTGGTTTCATCGGTGGTTGCCACTGTCTTGCTATCTACTAGGCCTTCTGTGCCGTCAACTCCCGAGCCTTTTGCTGTCGACGCTTTCGCTGCCGAAGCCTCTGCCGCCGATGCTTTAAGGGCGAGAGCAGCTGGTTTCTTCTTGGTTTCCCTGCCGTCTTTTTCTTCCTTGATCTCTCGTAAGGACAGCTTTGGCGGAGGGCCGACGATTTCTTGCTGCGGCCCAAACTTTGCAGCAATCCTCTGAAAGTCGCGATCACAATTGTCCGAGCGTGAAAAACTTCCATAGACTATGATGTTTGTCCCATTGTTCCCGGGCATTTTCAGCTTAAGGTATGCATAGTGCGGCACATCCATGAACTTGCCATAGGCTGGTCTCCCAAGTATAGCGTGATACCGTGATTCCCGCTCACCACTTCAAACTCGATTTTCTCCTTCCTGAAATTATCAGTTCTGCCGAAGATAACATTCAGGTAGACTTTGCCAAGAGAGTGGCCCGGTGCGGTTGGAAGGATTCCATGGAAGAAGGTGTCTGTTTCTTCCAGCATGCTCATGGTGATCCCCATACTCCTGATTGTGTCTACGAATATCAGGTTTAGCCCGCTTCCACCATCCATAAATACTTTGCTCATCTTGAACCCCCCAATTTGTGCTTCGACCACCAGGGCAGCGTGTCCTAGTTTTGGTATGGTCATCGGATGATCTGCTCGACTGAACGTAACGCTCTGAGAAGACCAGTCGACGTACTAGGGGATGTTTGCCATGATGCTTTCTGCCAAATTGATCTCTCGGGTGAGCTTCTTCATCTCTCTTTTTGAAACACCTGTCTTGTGGATCATGCTCATCTGCCCACGTGGTGGTGGGAATGCCTCGTTTAGTTGGGCTTGCTGGACTTGATGCTGTGGTGGAGGTGGTGGTGGTGGCGGTAGCTGTTGCTGGCCTGACTCGCCGGATGAGCTTGTGCATGTCAAGGAACTCGCCGACGGTCCCCGAGCGAGGTGACTCGACTTCGTTTTGCCGTCTTTGGAATCAACATACGAATGTAGGTAACAAGGGGCGTTGACCTGTTCAGCCGTAGGGTAATTCGGGAGTCCTCTCGCTGCCGTGGTTTATAGTTACCACGGTTCCCGCAGTTGTTCCGGTTACCATCGTGCTCGTCGTCTCGGTCGTCCCGCCGATCGGCATACCCCCGCTGCCTACCGATTGTTATCATCGTAGTTGCGGTTTTTCCTCCTCTTGTGTCGATCCCTTCGGCTACCCGAGTCGTGCTTGGGCTGATCATCGTCTTCGTCATCGCTGCGCTGCCGTGGCCTTCGCACGTTATCTTCGCCGTCGGCCCAGCTGTTGGCAATTTCCATTAACTTGGTTATGGTTTTTGGCTTCTTGCGCCCGAGTTCTTCTATGTAACTTTCTCGCTGGACGCCGTCGCTGAAAGCGTCGATTGCTCTGTCTACAGATACGTCTTCGGCAGCATTCAGGAGCTTTGTGAATCTCCCAATGTAAGAACGCATCGACTCCTTCTGCTTCTGCCGACAATTCCGTAGCTCTTCGATCCCGACGGGCCTCTTATATGTTGCTTGGAAGTTGGCAACGAAGGCGTCTACTAGGTCATCCCATGATTTGATAGAACCTTTCGGCAGACCCCGTAGCCAGGCCCGTGCTGAATCCTTCAAGTAGAGTTGTAAGCATTGCATTGCCGCTATCTGGTTTCCTTTGTGCAAGATCATTGTCTGCAGGTAATCATCTATCCAAGATCTTGGTTCTTGCTGCCCATCGTACTTGGCAGCGTCAGTAGGAGTAGGCTTAAACTTTTTAGGCGGCATTGCTTCGCGTATCTTGTAACTTAGGCAATCGGCTCCCCTGAGCTCGCCGTCGTACTCCTGGTCTTCATCCGAAGAATCGCTATCGTCGTCTTTCCTGGTGGCGCGTCGACGCCTTGCTTTGTCGATCCTGCTCTGGGTGATCTCGTCTCGAGCGTCTCTCGCATGATGTTTTGACCCACTGCCTTGGACCATAGTTTTTTCCTTTTGCGGGACCAAGTTGTTTCCCAATATCGCGAGACTCTCGAGGGCACCTCGGTGAGCCTGAGCCATAGATCCTTCGGGGCGCTGGTTGATGAGGTAGGCGGCGAGGTTGGCCGTCGCTGCTGCAACGGTTTTTGGCCGTGGCATGCCCGCGGTATCCGTGGTCATGAAAGATTTAGTCAGATTTGACGTTATCTCTCTGGCGTCATCTTCCGAGAGCCTGGACAACCTTGACCGGTGCTTGCCCGCTCCCTAAGTGTTTCGGGAGGCGCTTCCTTGCGAACCCCTTCTCCTTTCGCTGGATCGGTCTGCCGCAGATAGGTGCCTCTCGAGGGTGGCTTGTTCTTTCGACAGGTGCTCTCGGTTTTTCTCCAGTATGGAGCGGTAAGCATTGAGGGTTCCGACCGAAGTCCCTGCGGGGAGTGGTGTGTTGTTGAGTACTGCTGCCCTTGCTGCCGCCCACTCTTCATCCGCGATGGTGTAGTCGCTGTCGCGGTTGCTGGCGCTGTCCTCAAAACATGCCCTTCTGCTGGAGCGAGGGGTATGATCCTCGTCTCCTCTGCGCCTTGCGTTCCCCGTGTTGTTGGCGACATAGACCTGATGGCGTGCCATCCTTTGGGTGGTTCGCTGGATGGTGCTGTCGATACTATATTCTCCCGATGAATACTGGGCGTTGCAGATGAATGGCGTGTCGGTAGATCCTAGTTCGTGCCTGGTGTCGCAGTTCAAGCAATAATACGAAGTCAGCTTCGAAGACGAGGAGTCGTCTGACCCTACTGACATAGAGGACATCGAACGAGGAGCCGATGGAGTGGGGGAGCACGTCGATCCCGTTAAGCCAGCCGACAGATCGATTGAGGATGATGCGTTTGTCGATCCGTAGCGGGGATTCCAACAGCTTGAAGGATTCCTTCGCGTTGACGTTGTAATGGACGCTGCCGAAGGTCATCTCCATGTTCCCTTGTAGATCCGAAAAGTTTGAACGGGAGCACTCGCTGTGTGGAGTAAACTCGTAGGAGCCGAATCGAATCGGGCTTCCCAGGATGGGCGATGATGGTGTCGATGAGGTTGCTGATGAAGTTACTGGCGAACTTGCGGGCGAAATTGCCAGCGAGTTTGCCGATGAAGCTGCCGATGTCATGATCGGATCTGCCGATGCCCTGCCTTGTGCCAACAGGGTTCCCACAGACGGCGCCAATTGTCCAGGGTGCTCCTCGGCAATGCCCTCCGATAGGGGCTTAGGGTTGATGGAATCCTGCAAGCTGACACGAGACATCGGTACACGTACAAGCGGGGAGAGCGATTTACCCAGGTTCGGGGCCCTCGATGAGGTAAAACCCTTACGTCCCGCCCGTCTCGTTCTTTGATTATGATGAAAACAGGTTACAATGGGGTGCCGAATAGTTCGGCTGTGATCTCGTCGAGATGCTAGTTGCTAGGGTAACCTAGTTCTAAGCTTCGTTGGCTATTGCTCGCTAAGATTGATTGTGTCCGTCGGCAGGCCCTCTCCGGCCTTTATATAGGAGGCCAGGTCTCAAGGGTCCTACCCGAGGACGACTAGGTTTACGAGAGATTAGATCTAATCTTTCCTTGTTCGCCCGTTTCCTGAACTTGTCCGCCAAGGAATCTTCTAACGCACCGGCCTAGTGGCCCATCTCGCCTTCTGGTAGCTTTATGGGCCTCCAACTTGTCAATATTAGATAGGGCAATACTGGTTACCCGAAGGGTAATGCCCTCGTCAGGCACGTTACTCATTATCCTTTGCGAAAAGAAAATGTATCGGATGACCTATGAAGACTTGTGAAAAACTTGGCAGAGGAAAGTATTCGAGTAGTACAACTTGAGTCTACGCACGGATTGCAAGCGTCCGTACCTAGACTCGGGGGCTACTCCCATCGGGAGCGCTGACGCGCACCCGATAACAAGAAGATGAAGCATAGTCAAGATGAACAAGAGCAATGAAGAAGAAGAATGTCAGGAAAAAACATGCATTAGTCTCTACCCGAATCATCTTCGGCTAGACACTCGGGGACTACTGACGTGGGCATTACCCTTCGGGTAACCAGTATTGCCCTATCTGGTATTGACAAATTGGAGGCCCATGAAGATACCTGAAGGCGAGATGGGCCACTAGGTCGGCGCACTAGAAGATTCCTTGACGGGCAAGACAAGGAAGCGAACAAACAAGGAAAGATTGGATCTAAACTACTGTAAACCTAGTCGTACTCGGTTAGGACCCTTGAGACCTGGCCTCCTATATAAAGGCCAGGAGAGGGGCAACCGAGGGACAGAATCAATCTTAGCAATCTTAGCCAGAAAAAAGCTTAGAGCTAGGTCATCATAGCAATAGCCATCTCGACGAGATCTCAGCCGAACTATTCGGCACCCCATTGTAACCCATTATCATCATAATCAAGAACAGACAGGCAGGACGTAAGGGTTTTACCTCATCGAGGGCCCCGAACCTGGGTAAATCGCTCTCCCCGCTTGTCTGTGAACCGATGTCTCGTGTCAGCTTGCAGGATTCCGTCAACCCTAAGCCCCTATCGGAGGGCATTGGCGAGGAGTACCCTCGACACCGTGCGTGGCCGCCAGGCTCAATCACGCGTAGGATGTTCCGATTATGTGGTGAAAACCCTAAATCGTAGTAGGTCGTTTTAGCTTTATATTGATCAAGCAGGACCACCATGTGATCGTACACCTCGTACGAATCATGGGTGGATCGGCTCCTTGAGCCGATTCACAGGACAACCTGAGAGCCGATCGAGGCTCGTATTTAATGTTTACGTGTATGCCATGCAGGAAACTAAGCGAAGCAAATCCATCACCTTCCCGACCGGGTATAGGTCGGGTGGCACGCCTTGCACCAGCATCGGACGTGCGTGCCGAGGCTTTGTGGGCCGTCGCTCGAGGGACCAGGGCCAGCCGCAGTCCTGGGAGCCTCCCGGCTCTACTGTGTTGCCCGTCGCTGCTCGCCGGTGGGTTTCTGACCGCAACACATTCTGGCACGCCCGGTGGGACCGTCTTCGACATCAACTGCATCGCCATCTACATCTGAGATGGCGGAAGGTACTCCAGTCACGTACGAAGATTTGACTGAGGAGCTCAAGAAGAAGTATGACGAGGTCAAAGCTATCCTCGAAGCCGACCTCATCGGCTCTTTTCGGAGAACCCGCTCACACGGCATCAGGTGGAAAGGGTTCTCACCTGAAGGCGCGCTCGATGGAGTGGACCTGTCCGCCCCGTCAGAAGAACGCACCAGGTCTCTACGTCAGGAGATTAATTTCATGGTGGCTCATTCGCTGCACCGCCATTCCGAGAGCCCGGTGAACACTTTGGAGCGTGTCGCCCTTCGGGTGATCCAGGAAATTATGAGGCATCAGTACTCTCCGTCAGGACCAGCTCTAGGGACTCACCAAGGAGAGATGCCACTCCGGTCCCGACCACCGCTGCCATTCGCGTTGGCAGCACCAGAAGTGCCGAGTCCACCGGCATACGTCGTCTACAAGATCGGTGGTGACCCTAGTGATTACCAGTTCTTGTATGAGGTGCCTAAGGAGATCCCTCACGGATACACGTGCACATACGTGCCAGACTGCAGTAACTGGGCACTCACGAACCAGACTGCAACAGCAGGGACTTCTGGAACAGCAGGAGGAACTCCGGGAACAGATCTTGAGAAGCAGACGTGGCTAGCTAAGTATGCCACTCCGACGAATCTCCAGAGCTCAACTCTTGCAGTTGGCTCAGAGCTTGAAAAGCAAGCGTGGGTGGCTAAGTATGCCACTCCGGCGAATCTTCAGAGTTTGACTCCTGCAGCCAGCACCGCGGATCAGATCAGTACAATCTTGAGAGACCAGTTCGGCATGGTGCCGAAAAGTAGGGAAATCGGCTATTCCAAGCCGTACCCCAACGAGTACGAGTTGATCCCGCTACCACCCAAATATCGGCTCCCTGAATTCTCCAAGTTTAGTGGATCAGGTGGTTCCAGCTCAATCGAGCATGTGAGCCGATATTTGGCACAGCTGGGCACGATCTCAGCATCAGATGAGCTGCGTGTGAGGTTCTTCGCACAGTCCCTCACAGGATCGGCTTTCGGGTGGTACACATCGTTGCCACCAGACTCAATCCGGACTTGGAAGCAGTTGGAGGAGCAGTTCCACATGCGGTATCACTCGGAGGCTTCGAGGCTGGCATTGCCGATCTAGCACAAGTACGACGAAGCGCGGAGAAACGAGTGTCGGAATACATCCAGCGCTTCAGGACCGTTAGGAACCGATGCTATTCGGCTCGTGTGACTGAAAAAGAAGCAGTCGAGTTGGCGGTGGTGGGTCTCGCATCACCAATCAAGGATGTGGCCTCCCAAGCAGACTACCCTTCACTGGCGCATATGGTGCATAAGCTGTCATTATATGAACAGCGCCACCCAGAGGTGTACCAGGATAAATTCAAGCGTGCGGTGGTCCTGGTTGAGTCAAATGAAGATGGAGGCTCTGCGGGAGATCAAGAGGTAGCAGTGGCTGAATGGACTCGGGGGGCAAGCCCCGTGTCCTGCAAGTGGGTTAAGCCACAAGGTCCTCCAAGAGGGTTTGACTTCGACGTGACCAAAGCTGAGCAGATTTTCGACCTCTTACTTAAGGAGAAGCAGCTAAAGGTACCCGAAGGCCACAAAATCCCCACGGCGCAGGAGCTGAACGGAAAGCCATACTGCAAGTGGCGTAACACGTTCACCCATGCCACCAACGACTGCAGGGTGTGGCGTCAGCAGATCCAAATGGCGGTAGAACAAGGGCGGCTAATTTTTAGCCAGTACGCCATGAAAGTCGACACGCATCCCTTCCCCGCCGTTAACATGGTGGAGTGCACTTACCCTGGGAGGTGCCGGCCAGGTTTCTCGTTCAACATCGACATGGTAGGACCTGTGCACCACCCTGGCAAGGATAGAGACGAGGGCAGCTGCTCTCATGACAACGACAAAGAGGAAGCCGTTCCACGCGATCGGCTCCGGCACGATGGCAAGCGCTACATCACAGAGGGAGAAGTGAAGAATGTGAGATATCAGCGACCTCTCTCTGATCACCTCCTCAACAAATACGTGAGTCAATACGACCAACGCCGACGATACGACAACGATGCCGAAAGGGATCGTCTAGCTAGCAGGGACGCCAGGAGACATCGTCGGCATGATCGCGACGAGGAGAGATATGAGCGCCACGCCAAGGAAAAGTCAAGAGAGCAAGACGACGTGGATAGGCACTGGGACTGTCCCTTCTTCAGACACTGCTGGGATTCAGGAATGAGTCGATTGCCTACAATCGGCAACTGCCCAGAATGTAGACCGAAGAAGAAGGGTGCAGGTGACGTGTCCGTGTTCAAACGTCTAGGGCCTCTCCCGCCTCGGAACAAAAGCGTAGGGTTCAGCGGCTACGTGGTTTGGAGGAAGCTGAAAGGTTATACCTGCACACGTTAAGGAAGGCGCGGCCTGATCTGGCCGCGAAAATTCAGCGAACTCTGGACGAAGAAGGTCGACCACAAAAGAAAGAGTGGCGTCCCAAACAAAGGAAAGCCGATGATGAGACATCGGCTGGCACAAACATGGTGTTCATCCTTCCAGCGGAGTTTTGTGCTCCAGGACTGGACGAAGCACCTGTGGCACAACTTGACTGTGGCCCACGGCCAGTTATCTTTGAGAAGCCACGAGAAAGAAGCTACAGACACATGAAGGCCCTGTACCTACGAGGTTATATCAATGGGCAACCTGTCAACAAGATGCTGGTGGACACCGGAGCGGCAGTCAACATTATGCCATACTCCATGCTACGTCGGTTGGGACGCTCTAGCTCGGATCTGATCAAGACCAACGTTACACTGAGCGATTTCAACGGCCAAGCATCTGAAGCGCAAGGTGTTCTGAACGTGGATCTGATCGTAGGAAGAAAAACCATCCCTACGACGTTCTTTATTGTCGATAGCAAGGGCACCTATGTTGTCCTGCTAGGAAGAGATTGGATCCACGCCAACTGTTGCATTCCATCCACGATGCACCAATGTTTAATACAGTGGGATGGAGATGAAGTAGAGGTCGTCCAAGCAGATGACTCAGCCGAGATTTCAACGGCTGCCATGAATGTTTGGGAGACGACAGGCCAAGAGCCACTCTCAGGCATCAATTTGGACGATTGCGAGCGCATCGACGTGACGAAGGACGGAGTGAGGCTGGTCTTATCCACCGGCCTGACCGTGTAACAAGAGAAAAATCTATGGACGAACGTGGCAAGGCCGATCCTTGTGATCGGCCCCAAAAAATAAAAAGGGATAATCTCGTCTCAAGCATGTCACGTAGTTATACTGAAGCAAGACCAAGATGTAAACCTTCATTGAGCAGTTCAATCAACATGGAGGCCGATTCCAGCAATCGGCCAAAAGTATCCTCACCATACGTTCTGCCCGTGTTCAACGTCGATCTAACGGGCGGCGGAAAGCGGGGATACAGGTTTACGTCGGCTGACGAGCTGGAAGAAGTCAACATTGGTCCTGACGGTGCCGATGTTCAAGTACAGTACCTTGGCTAACTACAGAGCCGATATCTGCAGTTACCTGACAGATTCGGCTCGGGGGGCACCTAATCAGATGAACATGTGCGATGAACATGTGCGATACAGGGGCAATGAGATATGGGGGGCCGATTTTAAATTGGCCAGTAAAAAAAATGTGTACATGCAAATCACAGCCGATGCACATACATCGACTTGAGAAAATATGTGAAGACAACAGTATACAACAAAGCCGATGTACGGCCATCGACTCCAGTATAAACTATACAGGGAGACTCTACTGAAGGAACATTTCGAGGGCACGGAGGGCATCGGCACGAGCACAATTTACCGCCGCGATCATCTTCGTCTTTGCCTGCTGTCAGCTACATGTTCAAGGCGCGGATTTCGACCAAGTCGGTCTTCAGTTCAGCCTCGAGGCCTGCTGCTTCCTCGAGGGAGTGAATGATGAGAGCTTCCTCAGTTTCAATGAGCTGTTTTGTTGCCCGAACCTTCTCTTCGAGGACCTCCAACCCTTTGCGCAAGGTCAGCCTTCTGCTCATCAAGCCGTTGGCATTTTGTCTGCAATATCGGCTTTCAACGGTAGAAGAGGTGAGCGGCTCTGGTGTTTCTGCTGTCGGTTTGGCCAAGTTGAGCCGAGGAGAGGATGAAGCTGCCCTGCCCTTTTTTGGTGGGAGTTTGGGAAACGGCAGGTTCAGGAGCTGACCTTTTCTTGGAAGCCGACGGTGGTAAGTCTGGCTGGCTCTGCATGGTGGCTGTCTCAGAATTGCCTGAGTTCGAGTCCCTTCGACTGAACTGTGTGTCCCCGCCGCTGTTCTCGCCTTAATTGAGGCTCGGGGGGCAGCTGATCTGGTAGACGCTCTGTTTTTGGAAGCCGATTGGGGTGTCATCGGCTGGCCCTGCATCATAACCTTCTTCAAAGGCGGTGAGTTGTTGCAGAAGAAGACCACCAGAGCTGCTGGAAGGAATCTGAAAGGGGAGCCGTCATCATCTACAGGGTCTGGACCGTCCTGTTGCTGCAAGGAGATGAGGGGACATCATCGGCAAAACTATCCCTGAAGAAGACTGGATGTTCAAAACAGCTGATGAACAGCCATCGGCTTCAGGGTTGCAAAGTATCGTGGTCGGATATTTGGGTCTGGCCTCATGGGCGTTTGAGAGGAAAAGTCCGATACGTTGCTATCGGTTCTTAGTGCGATAAATGGAAGACTTGAAATTGGATAAATGGAGAGTCAAATTGGAAGAACAGTTCTGATTAATTCAAAGGAACAACTTTACAAGAAAGAGCCGATGGCTCTCAAAAGGATCATCCGATGCCTAATGCACTACTACTACTAGGCCTATACTAGTAGATCCTAGTCTACGGGCCGTCGCTGCCCTCGTCGTCGTCCTCGGAGCTCTCGTCGGCGCTGCTGCCGGCGGGCTCCTCGTCGCTGCTCCCGTAGCCCTCTACGGGAGCCTCATCCTCCTCGTCATCGTCGTTGTCATCGTCATCCCACCAGGTGCGAAGGCGCTTCGCCGGTGGGTAACCTTCGAGGGAGTCGTCGTCGTCTTCTTCCTCCTCCTCTTCCTCGGAAGGGGTGTAATCGTCCCAGGAGAACGAGTCGTCCTCGCCCTCCGATTCCAGTTCCCCATCAGCGAGGAACTGGAGGTCTTCATCTCCGCTGGTCAAGGACTTGTCGTCCTCGGACCAGACGGAGGAGACGTGGTCCTCCTGGTCCCACTCCTCCGGGGCGTGCTCGTCGTGCGCCGCCATCTGAGCCGCCACCGGGTCCCACTCTGGCGTGGGTTCGCGGGATGAGGAGGAGGAGGAGGAGAAGGTCTGGGAGGAGAGATCCGACGAGGCGGAGGAGGAAGAAGAGGAAGACATTGCTCTGAGATTGGGGTTTTTTGGTGCCGATGGCCGGAACAGAGCAAGGGGATGGAGAAGCAAACTGCTCGATGCGGTTAAATAAAAGGGATATGGTGGAGATTCAATGCCACCTGATGGTCAGCATGGTGTTCCTCTCCCTCCTGATGGTCTCGAGATCGAGTCTCCTCCGCACACTCCACCCTACCCCGGCGCTCCATCGGATCTTCCTCCCGGCTGGGCTAACGCCGACCCTTGGGGCGTGTAGTTTCTCCTATCCCTTTTTGGTGCCTTGGTGCCAAAGGGGGAGAGTGAGACCTTATTAGGTTGCTCTCCGTTGGATATTTGCATGGGGGAGTCACAAGCTAGTGTTGGCTTTGATTTTTATCGCTTGTGACTGATACGTCTCCAACGTATCTATAATTTCTGATGTTCCATGCTAGTTTTATGACAATATCTACATGTTTTGCTAACACTTTATAATGTTTTTATGCGTTTTCCGGAACTAACCTATTAACAAGATGCCGAAGTGTCAGTTCCTGTTTTCTGCTGTTTTTGGTTCCAGAAAGGCTGTTCGGGCAATATTCTTGGAATTCGACGAAACAAAGACCAAACATCATATTTCACCGAGACGGCCCAGAACACCGAAGGAGAGTCGGAGGGGAGGCCCAGGGCTCCCAAACCACAGGGGGGACGCGGCCTGGAAGGGGGCGCGCCAGCCTATGGTGTGGGCCCCCCAGGCACCCCCTTGCGCCGCCTCTTCGCCTATAAAATCCCTCGCGACGTAAAAACCCTACACCAATTGACGAAACTCCAGAAAGACTCCAGGGGCGCCGCCGCCATCGCGAAGCTCCATTTTGGGGGACAGAAGTCTCTGTTCCGGCACGCCGCCGGGACGGGGAAGTGCCCCCGGAAGCCATCTCCATCAACGCCACCGCCTCCATCATGCTCCGTGAGTTGTTCCCCCATGGACTACGGGTTCTAGCAGTAGCTATTTGGTACTCTCTCTCCCATGTGCTTCAATACAATGATCTCATGAGCTGCCTTACATGATTGAGATTCATCTGATGTAATCGGTGTTGTGTTTGTTGGGATCCGATGGATTGTTACATTATGATTAGTCTATCTATAAAGTTTGTGAAGTTATTGTTGTTGCAATCTTGTTGTGTTTAATGCTTGTCACTAGTGCACGAGTGGCATGATCTTAGATTTAAGCTCTATACTTATTGCTTAGATTGTATCTACAAGTTGTTTGCACATGTCTATGTCCGGAACCCGAGGCCCCGTAGTGACAAAGAATCGGGATAAGCTGGAGGGGAAGGCGTAGATATGAGGATCACATGTTTTCACCAAGTGTTAATGCTTTGCTCCGGTGCTCTATTAAAAGGAGTACCTTAATTACCGATAGAAGAGGCCCGGCTACCACCGGCTGGTAGGACAAAAGATGTTATGCAAGTTTCTCATTGCGAGCACGTATGACTATATATGGAAAACATGCCTACATGATTAATAATCTTGATGTTCCGTCTTAATGCTATTTCAATCCTATCAATTGCCCAACTGTAATTTGTTCACCCAACACTTGTTATTGGAGAGTTACCACTAGTGAAGATAGCTGGGAACCCCGGTCCATCTTTCATCATCATATACTCATTCTATATGTCATTGGAAGTAGTATCAACTATTTTCTGGTGCCATTGCCTCTGTGTTACTGTATTCTGCTCGTCGTGTTACTTTTACTACTGCTCTCATATTACTGCTCGCTTTCACATCACCCCTGTTACTAGTGCTTTTCCAGGTGCAACTGAATTGACAACTCGGTTGTTAAGGCTTATAAGTATTCTTTACCTCCCCTTGTGTTGAATCAATAAATTTGGGTTTTACTTCCCTCGAAGACTGTTGCGATCCCCTATACTTGTGGGTTATCAAGACTATTTTCACGGCGCCGTTGCCGGGGAGGCATAGCTCTACTCATAAGTTCACCTGGGGAGTACACTCTACCTCTCTCTCTGTTTTATTTTATTTTGTCTTGCTTAGTTTACTTTTATCTAGTTTATTTGTGCTTAGTTTATTTCTGTCTTGTATTATTTTGCTTAGTTTACTTTTGTCTACTTTGTTTTTGTCTTGTTTTATTTTCCTCATATACCCGAAAATCCATAAAAATTTGAAAAACCGAAAAATTTAAAACTGTTGCTATGGGAGAACCCACAACCTATTTGGAGCTTATTGAAATATATATGAATTATAGAGAATCAAGAACGGGTAAAGTTATGAGTGCTGTGATAGAAAAATTGAATACAATTGCTAAAATCTTGCTTAAACGCCATGATATAAATTGTTGCTCTAAACAGGATACTAAACATCTTAAATTTCAATGTGGCTTTAGTGAGGAAGTTTTAATTAAGAACTATAATTGGAATAACTATATTCATTCTGGGTTCGAAGAGGTAGAACAATTTGTTTTATTTATGGGAGCCTCTGAGATAGAATCCTTCATGTCGAAAAATTATGAAACTTGTGTTGCTTGTAAGGACCTTAAAGATTATGTCTCTTCTATCCTTAATTTTTGCATAGAAAGTTACAGCGATAATCCTTATATCGTTGATTATAAAGAGAGACTCATTAATGCACAAGAATGCACTCACAATTTGCAGGAACCAGTGGAAGAAGAAATTGATGAACCTGAAAGCTCATTGGATGAAAAAAAAGAGGAGAGTGATGAACAAAAGGAGGAAGAATGGATTAGCTACCCATGCCAACCTTCTAATGAGAGTAACTCTTTATCTCTTACACTATTTGATTGTCCTCCATGCTTACCAAAGGAGGATGAATGTTATGTTCCTGTGGATTCTCTTGAAATATTACCTATGAGTAAAACTTGTGAGAATAATTATGCTACTGTTATCTATGATAATCCATGCTATTTTGAAATTTTTTATGATAATGCTTTGTTTGTGCCTGATGTCGATATGCATGGTACTAAAGAGTTTTGCTCGACAAATGTTTATGATAAATCTCTAGATGATGGTCCTATGTTACTTGATAATATTAATTGTACTACTAATGAAAATGGGATTGGAGAGGTCTTGACTTTATCTAGGAGTCCCATATCTTTTGACATTGATCAATCATCTTGTTATATTGATAAAAGTAGTTTTGAAAGTTTTAATCCCATTATTTTTTAGCTTGCTGAAAATTATGTATTTATGGATCATGAAAAGCATGTTGTATGTGATAGTTATATTGTTGAGTTTGCTCATGATGCTACTGAAAATTATTATGAGATAGGAAAATATGGTTGTAGAAATTTGCATGGTACTAAAACACCTCTCTATATGCTGAAACTTTTGAAGTTACTCTTGTTTTACCTTCCTATGCTTGTCACTTTGTTCTTCATGAATTTATTTGTGTACAAGATTCCTATGCATAGGAATTGGGTTAGACTTAAATGTGTTATGAATTTGCTTCTTGATGCTCCTTTTGCTTCATTTTCTATTTTCCATTTGAGCATCATTAAAATCTTCTGCGCCTAGCTGAAAGGCGTTAAAGAAAAGCGCTTATGGGAGACAACCCATTATTTTATTTCTGCAATTTTTCTTTTATTTTTCAGTCAAGGTGCTGTTTACTTCTGTAGCAATGCCTTTGTATCTTTATTTTATCGCATTGTTGTGCCAAGTAAAGTCTCTAATAGGAAGTTGATACTAGATTTGGATTTCTACGCAGAAACAGATTTTTAGCTGTCACGAATTTGAGTAGATCTCTCTGTAGGGGACTCTAAAAATTCTGCCAATTTTCATGCGTGTTCCCCAGATATGTACGCAACTTTCATTAGTTTTGAGTTTTCTGATTTGAGCAACGGAAGTACCTCTAAAAAATTCGTGTTTACTGGCTGTTCTGTTTTGACAGATTCTGTCTCTGTTTTTGCATTGTCTCTTGTGGACTTTAAGTGAGGCTTTCTAGACGTGGAGAGCTGTAGCTAATGTTTTATTGAGTTCTTGCAATGTGTCACTACAGGACTAAAGTGGATTAAAGTTTTTTTGAGTACTAACCCCTCTAATGAAGTTTATGAGAAGTTTGGTATGAAGGAAGTTTTCAAGGGTCAAGAGAGGAGAATGATATATGATCAAGAAGAGTGAAAAGTCTAAGCTTGGGGATGCCCCCGTGGTTTATCCCTGCATATTTCAAGAAGACTCAAGCGTCTAAGCTTGGGGGTGCCCAAGGCATCCCCTTCTCCATCAACAACTTATCAGGTCACCTCTAGTGAAACTATATTTTTATTCGGTCACATCTTATGTTCTTTACTTGGAGCGTCTGTGTGTTTTTATTTTTGTTTGTGTTTGAATAAATTCGGATCCTAGCAATCCTTGTGTGGGAGAGATACACGCTCCGCTGTTTCATATGAACACTTGTGTTCTTAGATTTACTTTAATGTTCTTGGCAAAGCTGAAAACTGCAGCACTTATTATTTGGATGGAAACAGAAAATGCTTCATATTGTCTTGAATAATTTGATACTTGGCAATTGTTTTGAGCTCGCAAGTAGATCATGTTTCTCTTGCATCATGTGGTTTGAACCTATTAGTGGAGAACTACCGTAGAGCTTGTTGAAATTTTGATGAGGACATCCCTACTACACCACTACCTCCGTCATTGATAAATGAAGATGAACCTGCTGTGAAGCTGTTATCACCAGATTTTGGCCAAATCAGGAGACAGGCCGTAAGAGAGATGGGCTTGAAGGATATATGCGTAAAGGATCTCTGAAGCGGCCTTGCACGAGAATTTGGGCTAAATTGCCCGTGTATCTGTATTATAGTAGATCGCATCTTAGTTTAGGAGTTAGAGTTTAAGCCGTGCACGGTTCGGTGCACGCCTGAATTAGAAAGTCCCCCGGACTATAAATATGTATCTAGGGTTTATGAAATAAACAACAATCATCGTTCACAACAAACACAAACCAGGCGCATCGCCACCCCTTCTTCGAGGGTTTCCTTCCGGGTAAGCATCATGCTGCCTAGATCGCATCTTGCGATCTAGGCAGTACGCGTTTATTCGTCTAACTTGTGCTACTCGTGCTGAAGCGTTGTTGATGGCGAGTAGCACTACCTATCTTAGGTGTTTTGGGGCTTGCGTTGATGCTTTTCTTATGCGTATCTGCTTAGCAATGCCGTCCCTCAACGCCTAGCTGCCCTTACGCCTATCCGGGCGTAAGGGCAGCATCTTGCTTGTTCGTTACTTAGTAGATCCGATCTGTTATAGTTGCTCCTTGTTCTGCAAGGATTAGTTTAATATCTGCATGATTAGGCCTTATGCTGGGGTTGGAGGATCCGGTAGTGCGCTAGGTGCTGTTTACCGTTCCTATAAGGGATGTTCCGGGAATTAACGTAATGTTGGTTTTTAGGCCTCTTCTAGGGATAGTTTGCATCATCTTTCGTATCTGCTAGGCCCAACTACGCGTAGGACGTTCCGGTTATGCGGTGAAAACCCTAAACTGTCGTAGATTGGTTTAGCTTTGTTTTGGTCAAGCAGGATCCCCATGTCATTGCAAATCCAACATGAACCATGGGGCGATCGGCTCTTTGAGCCGATCCACAGGGCAACCTGAGAGCCGATAGGGCTCGTATTTAATGTTTACGTGTCTACCATGCAGGAACAATCGAAGCAATCTAACACCTTCCCGATCGGGTCTAGGTCGGGTGGCACGCCCTTGCAACCGCCGGGACGTGTGCGGGAAACTTGCGGGACGACGCGAGGTGCCGGGGTCCACTAAGCGGCCTTGGGAGCCTCCCGGCTCTTCGTGTTGCTTAACCACCGCTCGCCGGTGAGTTTTGGCAGGCAACACATTCTCGGCACGCCGGTGGGACAATCTTCGACAACATCCACGTCAACACCTGCGTCCGAGATGGCGGACGAACCGATCAAGTACGAGGATCTCCCTGCGGAGCACAAGAAGAAATACGATGAGTCGAAGGCCATCCGTGAAGCCGAACTCATCGGCTCCTTTGAGAAGACCCGGTCGCACGGCATCAGGTTTAAAGGATTCACTCCCCAAGGCGTTCTTGATGGTTTGGATCTGTCTCTCCCTACGGAGGAACGTACCAGAGCCCTGCGGCAGGAAATCAACTACGTTGTGGCTCATTCGCTGCATCGGCATTCCGAGAGCCTGGTGAATACTTTGGAGCGCGTCGCGCTTCATGTGGTCCAAGAAATCATGAAGCATCAGTACTCCCCCTCAGGACCTGTGCTAGGGACTCACCAGGGAGACATGCAACTCCACACCAGGCCACCATTGCCGTACGCGATGGCAGCTCCACAGCAACAAGGTTCACCGGCATACGTTGTCTACAAGGTTGGGGGTGATCCTGGCGACTATCAATTCCTATATGAGCCGCCCAAGGAGATCCCACATGGATACGTGTGCACATACGTGCCGGATCGCAACAACTGGACGCAAGCGATCCAGACTCCAACAGGAGGGATTGCCGGAGCAGGAGCAATTGTTACGGCAGGAGGGATGGCTGCAGCAGCAGGGGGTTTGGGAGCAGACGCTGAGAAACAAGCGTGGCTAGCTAAATACGCCACCGCACCATGTCCTGAAAGCTCAACTGCTACAGCTTCCACCGTGGATCAGATCAGTGCAGTCTTGAGAGACCAGTTCGGCATCCTGCCGAAGAAGAAAATAATCGGCTATTCCAAGCCGTACCCCAACGAGTTTGACCTGATCCCGCTGCCACCTAAGTATCGGCTCCCTGACTTCACAAAATTCAGTGGATCAGAAGGATCTAGCTCCATCGAGCACGTGAGCCGATACTTGGCCCAGCTAGGCATGGTTTCAGCATCGGATCAGCTGCGGGTGAGGTTTTTCGCGCAATCTCTCACCAGTCCAGCTTTTGGGTGGTACACCTCGTTGCAGCCAAATTCAGTTCGATCATGGAAGCAACTGGAAGAGCAGTTTCACACACAATATCATTCAGAAGCTACTGAAGCTGGCATTGCCGATCTGACCCAGGTTCGGCAAGGCGAGGAGAGACAGTATCTGAATACATTCAACATTTCAGAACTGTCAAGAACCGATGTTATTCGGTTCATTTGTCTGAGAAAGAAGCAGTCGAGCTGGCCGTGGCGAGCCTCGCAGCGCCACTCAAGGATCCGACGTTCCAAGTGGAGTACAATTCGTTGGCGCACATGGTCCGGAGACTAACGTTGTATGAACAGCGCCACCCGGAACCGTACCAAGACAAGTACAAGCGCACGATAGGCCTGGTCGATGCCGAGGCGGATGAAGATCCTTCCGAAGATCGGGAAGTCGCGGTGGCTGAATGGGCTCGGCCGGCAGCACTCGTGTCCCGCAAATGGGTGAATCAACCAGGGCCGCCAAGAGGGTTTGACTTTGACTTGAGCAAAGCTGAGCAGATTTTTGATTTGCTGCTGAAGGAGAAACAGTTGAAGTTACCCGAAGGCCACAAAATCCCCACGTCACAGGAGATGAACGGTAGGCCATACTGCAAATGGCATCACACGTTCACTCACGCCACCAACGACTGCAAAGTATTGCACGCACAGATTCAAATGGCGATAGAATCAGGCTGATTAACTTTCGGACAATTTCCTATGAAGGTTGACACACGCCCGTTCCCTGGCGTCAACATGGTGGATCTTAGCCACTCCATAGGGCGCGAGCCAGAGTTTTCTTTTGATGTCAACATGGCAGGGCTTGTGAATCGCCATGGCAAAGATAAAGCAGAAAGCAGCCACTCCCATGGCAAGGATAAAGAGGAGGCCGATCCACGCGACCGGCCCCATGATGATGATAGACGGTACCTAACCGAGGAGGAAGTGAGAAGCGTGCGGTATCAACGTCCACTCTCCGCACATCTCCTTAACAAATATGGACAGCAGTATGACCGACTTCGGCGCTACGACGTAGATGATGAGAGATATCATCGGTCTGATGCAGAGGACATGAGGTATCGTCGGCATGATAGAAACAACAACGGGTACGAGCTTCACGGTAGAGGGAGGTCAAGGGAGCAAGATAACATGGATAGGCATTGGGACTGTCCTTTCTTTAAACATTGCTGGGACTCAGGAATGAGCCGATTGCCAACAATCGAGAACTGCCCAGAATGCAGACAGCGAAGGAAAGGGACAAACAAGGTTTCAGTGTTCGAGCGTCTAGGACCTCTCCCACCTCAGAACAAACGAGCTGAGTCATCTCAAGAAGAAGACTTTGAGGAGTCGGATGGTGAAGAAGATAGGTATCACCGGCCAAGGTGGTGCCCTGATGGACTCAGCCATTCTCAGAAGCTTAGGGTGCAGCGGCTACGAAACCTGGAGGAAGCCGAGGCACAGTACCTGTACACGTTGAGGAAAGCACGGCCCGATCTGGCCGTGAAAATTCAGCAAACATTGGAGACAGAGGCGCGCCCGCCGAAGAAAGTGTGGCGCCCCAAACAGACAAAAGCCGATGCAGAGGCATCGGCTGATACAAACATAGTGTCCATGATCCTGACAGAGTAGCAAGGTCCAAGACAATGGACGTACGTGGCGAGGCCGATCCCAGCGATCGGCCCCAAAAAAATGGAAAGCAAAAATTTCATCTCAAACATGCCACGTAGCTACAGTAAGAAATCAAGACATGGTAAAGCTTCACTAAGCATTGCACATGAAGAAGGAGGCCGTTTCTAGCAATCGGCCAAAATTATCCTCGACATATGTTTTTGCCTGGGTTCAGCATTGATCTAACAGGGAATGCCTAAAGAGCCGATACCCTCAATTACTTGAAAGAATCGGCTCGGGGGGCACCTAGGTGGATAAAAAACGAGGATATGAAGTTTGAAGTGGCTTTCAGATGCCCAGCAGCCCAAGATATATTCTTTGATGATGATGGGTATTGAAGTATGGTGGCCGATACATAAATCGGCCGTAAAAAAATCAAAATTTTTTTAAGCACAGCCGATGCGCAGACATCGACTTAAGGATAGAAAGCCGATGCATGGCCATCGACTCAAGAGGTACAGCTGTTATAAGCATAGGCTCAATGGAGCAGTTGTCGAGTTACAAGGAGAGGCTCTACCGGATGAATTCCTTCTCAAGGCCTCCAACTCCTTCTGCAAATCTTCGAGTTCAGCAGTGCAAGTATAAACGTGCAGATCAGGTAAGGGTGGGTTGCATCAGCCTGCCAAAGATGATGAGCCGATCTGATCAGCAAGACGCAAGAATTGAACTGGAGAAGCTCGGGGGGCAGCTCACCCTGAAGGTTCTTGCTCTGGGGAGCCGATTTTGTTGAAATCGGCTGGCTCCGCATTATAACTTGGAGGCCGATGGTGGCACATTTGGCTGGCTCACTACTTTTCTCGCCTTGACTAAGGCTCGGGGGCAGTTTGCCCTGAAGGACCCTTTGCTATAGGGAGCCGATTTTGTTGAAATCGGCTGGCTCTGCATCTCAACTTTTTTGAGGGATGGTTGCTGCAAGAAAACAGAGCAGGATTTCAAACATCACTGTAGACTATCGGAAGAAAATTTGTGGATAAGTGGTGCCTGTCCTGCAGAAGTATCAGCTCCAGCCTCCGGGTTGATTCAGCAACGGTCTTAGAAGGCAAAGGAGATCTGGAAAAGAAGGATTCGGCAGGAGAATGTCTGAAAACCTGAAGTTAATGATGAAGACCAGGCATTATTTCAGGAGTTTTGCCGTTAAATCTAACACTACGCTTAGTAACTGCAGTTTGGACCTGTTCGGTTGGAAGTTTGGGGATCTGAATTTGATCAAGGTTCGCAGGTTACCGTTTGAGGAGGTGGCTAAATTGGTCTATCTCGAAATTTATCGTAAGAGACCCATGCGATGCCATCGGCTCATTGAGCGTTGATCAAATTAACAATCGGCAAAATCAGTACGAAAGGAAATCGGCAAAATCAAGTTATGGGAAATTCTTCATTAATCATGGGATTTCTTACAAGGAAAGAGCCGATTGCTCAAGGGAGAAAGAACAAAAGAAGGGTCTGTTGACCAATCTACTACTACTAGGCCTACACTAGTAGATCCTAGTCTACGGGCCGTCGCTGCCCTCGTCGTCGTCCTCGGAGCTCTCATCGGCACTGCTGCCGGCGGGCTCCTCGTCACTGCTCCCGTAGCCCTCTACGGGAGCTTCATCCTCCTCGTCGTCGTCGCTGTCGTCGTCATCCCACCAGGTGCGGAGGCGTTTCGCCGGTGGGTAACCCTCGAGGGAGTCGTCGTCGTCGTCTTCCTCCTCCTCTTCCTCAGAGGAGGTATAACCGTCCCAGGGGAACAAGTCATCCTCGCTCTCCGATTCCAGTTCCCCATCGGCGAGGAACTGGAGATCTTCATCTCCGCTGGTCAAGGACTTGTCATCCTCGGACCAGACGGAGGAGGCGTGGTCCTCCTGGTCCCACTCCTCTGGTGCGCGTATGTCCTCCGGCGTCGGCTCGCGGGAGGAGGAAGACCGATAGGAAAGACCAGAAGAGGAGGAGGAGGAAGAAGACATGGTTACGGAGGAATGGGGATTTTTTGCCGATGGCTAGTACGGAGCAGGAGGATGAAGGGGCGAACTGCTCGACGCGGTTAAATAATGGGATATTGGGGAGAGTTAATGTTACAGAAGTTTCCGAGGAAGTGGTGCCAAAGAATTGTCGAATCGCGCATAGAAGTCAAGAAGGCAAGGCATCATGATGAAGGATACTGCGCCAGTTCTGCTCTGCCACGACATGACCCTTCGAAGGAAAAAACAGAGTGGTTTTGAAATTATCATTACCAAAACCAGGGGGGCATGTGTTATCACCAGATTTTGGCCAAATCAGGAGACAGGCCGTAAGAGAGATGGGCTTGAAGGATATATGCGTAAAGGATCTTTGAAGCGGCCTTGCACGAGAATTTGGGCTAAATTGCCCGTGTATCTGTATTATAGTAGATCGCATCTTAGTTTAGGAGTTAGAGTTTAACCCGTGCACGGTTCGGTGCACGCCTGAATTAGAAAGTCCCCCGGACTATAAATATGTATCTAGGGTTTATGAAATAAACAACAATCATCGTTCACAACAAACACAAACCAGGCGCATCGCCACCCCTTCTTCGAGGGTTTCCTTCCGCGTAAGCATCATGCTGCCTAGATCGCATCTTGCGATCTAGGCAGTACGCGTTTATTCGTCTACCTTGTGCTACTCGTGCTGAAGCGTTGTTGATGGCGAGTAGCACTACCTATCTTAGGTGTTTTGGGGCTTGCATTGATGCTTTTCTTATGCGTATCTGCTTAGCAATGCCGTCCCTCGACACCTAGCTGCCCTTACGCCTATCCGGGCGTAAGGGCAGCATCTTGCTTGTTCGTTACTTAGTAGATCCGATCTGTTATAGTTGCTCCTTGTTCTGCAAGGATTAGTTTAATATCTGCATGATTAGGCCTTATGCTTGGGGTTGGAGGATCCGGTAGTGCGCTAGGTGCTGTTTACCGTTCCTATAAGGGATGTTCCGGGAATTAACGTAATGTTGGTTTTTAGGCCTCTTCTAGGGATAGTTTGCATCATCGTTCGTATCTGCTAGGACCAACTACGCGTAGGACGTTCCGATTATACGGTGAAAACCCTAAACTGTCGTAGATTGGTTTAGCTTTGTTTTGGTCAAGCAGGATCCCCATGTCATTGCAAATCCAACATGAACCATGGGGCGATCGGCTCTTTGAGCCGATCCACGAGGCAACTCGAGAGCCGATAGGGCTCGTATTTAATGTTTACGTGTCTACCATGCGGGAACAATCGAAGCAATCTAACACCTTCCTGATCGGGTCTAGGTCGGGTGGCACGCCCTTGCAACCGCCAGGACGTGTGCAGGAAACTTGCGGGACGACGCGAGGTGCCAGGGTCCACTAAGCGGCCTTGGGAGCCTCCCGGCTCTTCGTGTTGCTTAACCACTGCTCGCCGGTGAGTTTTGGCAGGCAACAGAAGCTCAAGTCCAATGAAGTTCGGATTGGACCAATTACAAGGGCTCGTGCGAAGCTACTTAAACAACAGGTGAACTTGTTTCTAAACGGTACTTTGATTGATGAGAACTTTATACTACCTAAGAGCATCCCCACTCGTTGGCGCTCCGCACGCCCAAATCCGGCGAAATTTTCGTCCGGATTGGATGAAGATTTGGCGTGGGGAGCGCCGGTTTCCCAGCCGCGTGCCCAGGCGAAGTCGACGATGCGAATTTAAAAAACGGAAACTTGACAAACTACGGCTAAAAACGGCTGAATATAGAATAAATTTAATGATATTTATTATATTACGGGCGGAGTTCATGCATAGAGGCCGAATTCGACTATATTTCGAATTCGGCTAGGGGAATTCAAACGCTAATTTTAAAACACGGCGCTCTACATGCCGAAATGGCGGTAGAACACCGTGTAGTCGCCGCCGTCGTCGTCGGAGCCGTCGTCGTTGGCCTTCGGCTGCGCGGCCTGGCTGCTGCTGCCCTGGCCGGCGTCTCCCCAGCCCGGGGATGGCTTGTACCAGTCGTCGTCGGAGGACTCGAGGTGTCGCAGGATGGAGGTGTCGCAGGACGGCGGTACCGCGCGACATCGTCGTTGGCGGTTGGAGCGGCGCGGGCGGCGAGTTGGCGTGCGGCGGCCAGGTCCAGCAGCCGCCGCTGCTGCTCCGCCTCCCGGCGCTCCCGGGCCGCGCCTGGCCCAGTCCAGTGCGGCGTCGTCCGCGCGCTTCTCCTCCTCCATGTCATGCAGCGACCTGGCGATCGCCTCCGCCATCGCGGCGTCCTCCGCGCGCTTCGCCTCCTCCTCGGCGAGCTGGCTTGCAGCGGCCTCTTTCTTCGTCTTCTTCCGGCCGCTCTGCGGCGCGGAAGGCTGTTCGCGGATGACGAGGGCGCCGCTGCTGCGCCCTCTGGTCGTCGGCGGAGACGCCGGCTCCTTTTTGACGCGCACCGGCGTCGAAGGCGACGTCGCCTCCTCCCTCTTCACCGGCGCCAAGGATGACCTCAACAACGATCCGGAAGACGACGAGCTGGCAGCCATGCACCGTGGCTGCCAGACGTTTCCCCGACGGCGGCTCGCCGATGCCCTCGATGCCGATGGAGGGAGCATCGTGAGCACCGGGAAGTTGCCGCCCTCGATGTGCGCGAGGACGTTCGCCAGCGTCCTTTCCGGCGCGCTCCACCACCGTCGGCGGCCCGCGGCGTTGTTGCGCGGAGGTGGAGGCGGCGGGCCGTTGTAGGCCGCCAGCTCCCGCTCCCACCGCCGGAGGAAGTAGGAGTTCCACCGCGTGTAGTTGTCGGGGTGGTGGCGCGGGTCGGCGCGCTCCTCGTCGGTCATGGTCATCCTCGCCTCCTCGATGGCGACGTCGAGGGCGTGGCCCCGCGGCGGCGGCGGGATTGGTACGCCGCCACCACTTAGCCGCCAGCCGCCTCCGGGAGGCCTCGTGTCCGGCGGGCAGGGGTACCCCGCCTGGTGGAGGAGGTGCCCCTCCCACGCGTGGAGCGACCGGCGGGGGAAGCCGTTGTTGGCTGCGCCGTCGTCGTTGTAGAACGCCATCGGGAGAGTAGAGGGAGAGTGGAGGGAGAGTGGAGCACGGGGTACGCCTCGCGGCGAGCGGACCGGCGTATATAGGCGTGGCTGGCGCGGGGGATTAAATGCCGCGTGGAATGCGACGCGTCCGCGGCGAGCTGACCGGCGGCAGCCTTTAGTGCGCGCGGAAGACGATGCGTGCGTGGAAGACGACGACATTAACTCGCCGCGTGGCCGGCGAATGCGGACCGGCGGCGAGGCTTTTACAGCGCGCGGAAGACGATGCGATGAGGACGACGATCGGTTTCTCTCGCCGACAAGTTGGGGCCACCGGACGCGCGGGAAGTTTCCTCGGTATTTCCCGCGCTTTCGTTTCGTCCGGAGTCCCCGAGCGCTCCCCGGGGGCCGGGGATGGCGTGGGATCGCCGGATGAATTTAGGCCCAAATCCGGACGAAAACGAGGAACCGGGGGCGCGACTGGGCCGAATTACGCCGTCCGGATGGAAAAAAGGCTCGTCGGGGGGACGAGTGGAGATGCTCTAAGTCCTATTACTTATGTATCATCAGGTATCAAGAGGAGACGAGCATCGCACAAGGAGTAGAGGAGCAGCTGGACATGAAGACGGACGTCAAGATGGACGTGAAGCTGGACATGGAGCTGGACATGAAGATATCTCATGGACGCGCGAGGGAGGAGCGGGAGGCATGCGCAAAAGGAGAAGTCGACGTCCAGGCCGGTCCAGCGCCCGGTTAGACCGGCCTCCAGACCGGCCAGTCCGGTCCCTGGCCCGGTTGACCGGTCGCCAACCGGATGCATCGTACCGGAACCCAACCGGACGAATTTTGCGAACTTCCCGGTTGCCGACCGGTTGACCGGATGCCAGACCGGTCGACCCGGTCCCTGGCCCGGTTGACCGGATTCGTCCGAGTCTGTCTCGTACAGATCTATTCTGGGTCGGTTATTCTGGTATCTTTTCGACCAGAAGTCGTCTCGGAAGCCTATATAAGTGCCCAGGACGCCCCTCTAGCTGCTTTAGACCGCGTTTAAGATAAACCCTAGTTCTTAGTTGTTTGCTCTAGCAAAACTATTGAATCCCTACACCATATTGCTTGATATTGTGTAGATCCTGAAAAAGTCTTGTGTGATCTCGTTGTTCCATTGGGAATTAGACGGTTGCAACTTACCGCTTCGTGGTCGGCGGCTACGTGCGCAAGTGTGTGGAGTTGCGAATATCTTGCAGGGTTGAGAGCTGTTGCATTGGCGACAGGGACCAATCGAGAGATCTCGTTGCGTCATACAAGTTATCATTCACTTCACCGTCGTGTTTCTCCGCTGCCATCACCCCGTGATCATCATCACCGCCGTTGCTTACTGAGAAGATCGGGCCACCCCTTATCATCTTGGTATCAGATTTCCAGTTTTCCTCGGTAAGCCATCCACAATCCACCCCATAGTTGAGTTGTGAGTGTTTTCCTATCCAGAGAAAGCCATAAAAAGATAGGGTTAGGGTTTGCCATAGCCTTAGATTGCACTAATTTCAAGTTTTAGTTACTTTTCGTAGTTGTTTTTGCGTATCTTTTCTTTCCATCTAGTATTTTAGGGTTTGAGTTTACTCTATCATCTTGTGTTACTTTGTCGTCTAGTGTCAGTTTTTGTTATTCCGAGTCCACATAGCGTACAGTGTGCTTGTTCCCAACCATAGACACGGCCTTTCGATATAAAGTGACTAGGAACTTCCCCAGAAGAGACTAGTTTTACCGCTCGACGGGCTGCTCGTTAGGTTATGGGTGCTTTGCATATTTCTGTTGGCCGTGTTATCAAGGAGTTGTGTCAGAAATAAAATAAAAAAAGAGAAAATTGAAAAGAAGCAAAAAGAGCTACATAGCTGCGTGTGTTATACAAAAAGAAAAATCCAAAAAGAAAAGTGTAGTGCTAGTTGAATCAAGTAAAGGCCTAAGTTTACTTTACTGCACCTGTAGTTGAGCAATCTTGTGCCTCGTCTCGTTGAGCTTTGCTAGCGTCTCTCTTGTGCATTGCAACCTTTCCCACATATAGTTACATTGCCCCATTATATCGCCTTGTGTGAGTATCCTTGGTTGTCTACGGTCAGCGCTAGAGCTTGTTATTGGTGCAAATAGGTAGCCTACCTAAAGCCCCACATATACCCTGCTTTGTCGTGTGATTTGTTCTTATACCCTTGATATTCGCTTCGCTACATCCGTGCACTAGTTGTTACTACAAGTGGTAAGCAACACTAATTTACTTTGGAACGGTAAGATCTCCTTTTCTTATCAGTTTTGAGTGAGTTGTGAGAGTACCACCATATATTTTTGATTTAGTGCACTAATCTACTAACGATGTCTGCTAGTGATCATAAACTTGTTAAGCAGGAAATAAACAAGAGTGCTGCCGATATCATCACATGGAGGGAGTATGAGGCTCTTCGTAATGAGATGCGACGTGAATTCCGCGCTCAGGACGATGTGCTTAATGGGAAGGTTGAAGAGATCTCCCAAAAGCTAGATGCTACTCATGTGACCGTCACTACAATGCAAGATCAAATGACGGATGTACAACGCAGTCTTGCTGATTTGCGTTTAGCTGTTGAGAATTTGACCGCGCAACAACAACAACAAGATGACGAAGATCCTGAGCTTCAAGATGACGCACACAATGCTCGTGATGCGCCACGTGGTAATCGTCCTCGCGGTTGGGCTCCACTTGGCCGCAATGGTCGTGGACAAGATGAGGAAGATGGTTTGGGTAAGCCCAAGTTTTCTATACCCAAGTTTGAAGGAGGAGCTGATGTTGAAGAATACCTCACTTGGGAGCTCAAGATTGTGTTGCCTGCCAAAACTCACCGGCGAGCAGTGGTTAAGCAACACGAAGAGCCGGGAGGCTCCCAAGGCCGCTTAGTGGACCCTGGCACCTCGCGTCATCCCGCAAGTTTCCTGCACACGTCCTGGCGGTTGCAAGGGCGTGCCACCTGACCTAGACCCGATCAGGAAGGTGTTAGATTGCTTCGATTGTTCCTGCATGGTAGACACGTAAACATTAAATACGAGCCCTATCGGCTCTCAGGTTGCCCTGTGGATCGGCTCAAAGAGCCGATTGCCCCATGGTTCATGTTGGATTTTCAATGACATGGGGATCCTGCTTGATCAAAACAAAGTTAAACCAATCTACGACAGTTTAGGGTTTTCACCGCATAACCGGAACGTCCTACGCGTAGTTGGGCCTAGCAGATACGAAAGATGATGCAAACTATCCCTAGAAGAGGCCTAAAAACCAACATTACGTCAATTCCCGGAACATCCCTTATAGGAACGGTAAACAACACCTAGCGCACTACCGTATCCTCCAACCCCAGCATAAGGCCTAATCATGCAGATATTAAACTAATCCTTGCAGAACAAGGAGAAACTATAACAGATCGGATCTACTAAGTAACGAACGAGCAAGATGCTGCCCTTACGCCCGGATAGGCGTAAGGGCAGCTAGGTGTCGAGGGACGGCATTGCTAAGCAGATACGCATAAGCAAAGCATCAATGCAAGCCCCAAAACACCTAAGATAGGTAGTGCTACTCGCCATCAACAACGCTTCAGCACGAGTAGCACAAGGTAGACGAATAAACGCGTACTGCCTAGATCGCAAGATGCGATCTAGGCAACATGATGCTTACCCGGAAGGAAACCCTCGAAGAAGGGGTGGCGATGCGCATGGTTTGTGTTTTTTGTGAACGATGATTGTTGTTTCTTTCATAAACCCTAGATACATATTTATAGTCCGGGGGACTTTCTAATGTGGGAATAATCCCAACCGGGCACAAGCCCAAACTCTATCTAATCAACACGTATCCTACTATATTACAGATACACGGGCAAACTAGCCCAAACTTTGCATATAAGGCCGATTCATGTATTCCTTCTATGTATATTCTTCAAGCCCATCTCCAATCGTGGCCCACCTCTGCTCCGGTCAAATTCTGGTGATAACACATGCCCCCCTGGTTTTGGAAATAACATTTCCAAAATCATCATGCTTTTCCTTCGTCGGGTCATGTCGTGGCAGAGCAAAACTGTTGCAGTATCCTTCATCATGATGCCTTGCCTTCTTGACTTCTATGCGCGATTCGACAATTCTTTGGCACCACTTCCTCGAAAACTGCTGTAACATTAACTCTCCCCAATATCCCATTATTTAACCGCATCGAACAGTTCGCTCCTTCATCCTCCTGCTCCGTATTAGCCATCGGCAAAAAACCGCCATTCCTCCGTAGCCATGTCTTCTTCCTCCTCCTCCTCTTCTGGTCTTTCCTATCGGTCTTCCTCCTCCCGCGAGCCGACGCCGGAGGACATACGCGCACCAGAAGAGTGGGACCAGGAGGACCATGCCTCCTCCGTCTGGTCCGAGGACGACAAGTCCTTGACCAGCGGAGATGAAGATCTCCAGTTCCTCGCCGATGGGGAACTAGAATCGGAAAGCGAGGATGACCTGTTCCCCTGGGACGGTTACACCTCCTCTGAGAAAGAGGAGGAGGAAGACGACGACGACTCCCTCGAGGGTTACCCACCGGCGAAACGCCTCCGCACCTGGTGGGATGACGACGACAGCGACGACGACGAGGAGGATGAAGCTCCCGTAGAGGGCTACGGTAGCAGTGACGAGGAGCCCGACGGCAGCAGTGCCGATGAGAGCTCCGAGGACGACGACGAGGGCAGCGACGGCCCGTAGACTAGGATCTACTAGTGTAGGCCTAGTAGTAGTAGATTGGTCAACAGACCCTTCTTTTGTTCTTTCTCCCTTGAGCAATCAGCTCTTTTCTTGTAAGAAATCCCATGATTAATGAAGAATTTCCCTTAACTTGATTTTGCCGATTTGCTTTCGTACTGATTTTGCCGATTGTTAATTTGATCAACGCTCAATGAGCCGATGGCATCGCATCGGTCTCTTACGATAAATTTCGAGATAGACCAATTTAGCCACCTCCTCAAACGGTAACCTGCGAACCTTGCTCAAATTCAGATCCCCAAACTTCCAACCGAACAGTTCCAAACTGCAGTTACTGAGCGCAGTGTTAGATTTAACGGCAAAACTCCTGAAATAATGCCTGGTCTCATCATTAACTTTAGGTTTTCAGACATTCTCCTGCCGAATCCTTCTCTTCCAAATCCCCTTTGCCTTCAGGAGAGCTCTAGGACCGTTGCTGAATCAACCCGGAGACTCGGAGCTGATACTTCTGCAGGATAGGCACCACTTATCCACAAATTTTCTTCCGATAGTCCACAGCGATGTTTGAAATCCTGCTCTGTTTTCTTGCAGCAACCATCCCTCAAAAAAGTTGAGATGCAGAGCCAGCCGATTTCAACAGAATCGGCTCCCTATAGCAAAGGGTCCTTCGGGGCAAGCTGCCCCCCGAGCCTTAGTCAAGGCGAGAAAAGTAGTGAGCCAGCCAAATGTGCCATCATCGGCTTCCAAGTTATAACGCAGAGCCAGCCGATCTCAACAAAATCGGCTCCCCAGAGCAGAGACCCTCCAGGGTGAGCTGCCCCCCGAGCTTCTCCAGTTCAATTCTTGCATCTTGCTAATCAGATCGGCTCATCGTCTTTGGCAGGCTGGTGCAACTTCCGGTGAGGATGTTTTGAATTTCCGATGCCCTCCAAAACTCTGGACGTAACAACCTCTGAAAGTGGCATCGACCAAGTCGCCACCTTGGTTCACCCCAGGCAAAAACGCCACAGCCGATTGATTCGTCATCGGCTGTCCTCATGCTCCTAAGATAGGTATGCTCCCTTTGCCGGACTCACCCTTAATCCTGATCTGCACGCTTATACCGGCACTGCTGAACTCGCAGATTTGCAAAAGGAGTTGGAGGCCTTGAGAAGGAATTCATCCAGTAGAGCCTCTCCTTGTAACTCGCCAACTGCTCCATTGAGCCTCTGCTTATAACAGCTGCACCTCTTGAGTCGATGGCCATGCATCGGCTTTCTATCCTTAAGTCGATGTCTGCGCATCGGCTGTGCTTAAATTTTTTTGAATTTTTTACGGCCGATTTATGTATCGGCCCCCATACTTCAATACCCATCATCATCAAAGAATATATCTTGGGCTGCTGGGCATTCGACAGCCACTTCAAACTTCCTATCCTCGTGTTTTATCCACCTAAGTGCCCCCCGAGCCGATTCTTTCAAGTAATTGAGGGTATCGGCTCTTCAGGTATTCCCTGTTAGATCAATGCTGAACCCAGGCAGAATGTATGGTGAGGATAATTTTGGCCGATTGCTAGAAACGGCCTCCTTCTTCATGTGCAATGCTTAGTGAAGCTTACCATGTCTTGATTTCTTACTGTAGCTACGTGACATGCTTGAGATGAAATTTTTGCTTTCCATTTTTTGGGGCCGATCGCAGGGATCGGCCTCGCCACGTACGTCCATTGTCTTGGACCTTGCTACTCCGTCAGGCCGGTAGATAAGACCAGCCTCACCCCATTTCTAGAAGCTTCGATGCGCTCACAGCCTTCCAAACTGATTCCAGAGAGCGGCTCTTGGTCATCTGCCTCCCAAATATTCATGGCAGCTAGTGATATCTTGATTGAGTCATCCGCCTGAACGACCTCCACTTCATCTCCATCCCAATGTATGATGCATTGGTGCATTGTGGACGGAATGCAACAGTTAGCGTGAATCCAATCCCTTCCTAGCAGGACATCGTAATTGCTTTTGCTGTCGACGATGAAGAACGCGGTAGGTATGGTTTTCCGGCCTACAGTAAGATCTACATTCAGAACACCTTTTGCCTCTGATGCTTGGCCGTTGAAATCGCTTAATGTGACGTTGGTCTTGATCAGATCATCATTGGAGTGTCCCAAACGTCGTAGCATGGAATACGGCATTATGTTGACTGCCGCTCCGGTGTCAACCAACATCTTGCTGACAGGCTGCCCATTGATATAACCCCTCAGGTATAGGGCCTTCAAATGCCTGTAGCTTCTATCCCGTGGCTTCTCAAAGATAATTGGCCGTGGACCGCAGTCGAGTTGGGCCACCGATACTTCCTCAT
The DNA here is from genome assembly GCF_022539505.1 of Lolium rigidum. NCBI lineage: Eukaryota > Viridiplantae > Streptophyta > Magnoliopsida > Poales > Poaceae > Lolium > Lolium rigidum. The sequence continues at coordinate 300,746,869 of NC_061513.1, forward strand.
CGTTTGGAGCACGAAACTCTGACGGGAGTACGAACACCATGTTTGTATCAGCCGATGCCTCTGCATCGGCTTTTGTCTGTTTAGGGCGCCATACTTTCTTTGGTGGACGCGCCTCCGTCTCCAATGTTTGCTGAATTTTCACGGCCAGATCGGGCCGAGCTTTCCTCAACGTGTACAGGTACTGTGCCTCGGCTTCCTCCAGGTTTCGTAGCCGCTGCACCCTACGCTTCTGAGAATGGCTGAGTCCATCAGGGCACCACCTTGGCCGGTGATACCTATCTTCTTCGCCATCTGACTCCTCAAAGTCTTCTTCTTGAGATGACTCAGCTCGCTTGTTCGGAGGTGGGAGAGGCCCTAGACGCTTGAACACTGAAACCTCGTTTGTCCTTTTCCTTCGCTGTCTGCATTCTGGGCAGTTCTCGATTGTTGGCAATCGGCTCATTCCTGAGTCCCAGCAATGTTTAAAGAAAGGACAGTCCCAATGCCTATCCAAGTCCTCTTGCTCCCTTGACCTCCCTCTAGCGTGAAGCTCGTACCCGTGGTTGTTTCTGTCACGTCGACGATACCTCCTGACCTCTTCATCAGACCGACGATGTCTCTCATCATCTACGTCGTAGCGCTGACGTCGGTCGTACTGCTGTTCATATTTGTTAAGGAGATGCGCGGAGAGTGGACGTTGATACCGCACGCTTCTCACTTCCTCCTCGGTTAGGTACCGTCTATCATCATCATGGGGCCGGTCGCGTGGATCGGCCTCCTCTTTATCCTTGCCATGGGAGTGGCTGCTCTCTGCTTTATCTTCGCCATGGCGGCTCACAAGCCCTGCCATGTTGACACTAAAAGAGAACCCTGGCTCGCACCTTATGGAGTGGCTAAGATCCACCATGTTGATGCCAGGAAACGGACGTGTGCCTCCTTTGACCCTGATGTCGCGCGAACGGGTCTTCTCAAAGGAGCCGATGAGTTCGGCTTCACAGATGGCCTTCAGCTCATCGTATTTCTTCTTGTGCTCCGCAGGGAGATCCTCGTACTTGATCGGTTCGTCCGCCATCTCGGACGCAGGTGTTGACGTGGATGTTGTCGAAGATTGTCCCACCGGGCGTGCCGGAATGTGTTGCCTGCCAAAACTCACCGGCGAGCGAGTGGTTAAGCAACACGAAGAGCCGGGAGGCTCCCAAGGCCGCTTAGTGGACCCCGGCACCTCGCGTCGTCCCGCAAGTTTCCCGCACACGTCCTGGCGGTTGCAAGGGCGTGCCACCCGACCTAGACCCGATCGGGAAGGTGTTAGATTGCTTCGATTGTTCCTGCATGGTAGACACGTAAACATTAAATACGAGCCCTATCGGCTCACGGGTTGCCTCGTGGATCGGCTCAAAGAGCCGATCGCCCCATGGTTCATGTTGGATTTGCAATGACATGGGGATCCTGCTTGATCAAAACAAAGCTAAACCAATCTACGACGGTTTAGGGTTTTCACCGCATAACCGGAACGTCCTACGCGTAGTTGGGCCTAGCAGATACGAAAGATGATGCAAACTATCCCTAGAAGAGGCCTAAAAACCAACATTACGTCAATTCCCGGAACATCCCTTATAGGAACGGTAAACAACACCTAGCGCACTACCGGATCCTCCAACCCCAGCATAAGGCCTAATCATGCAGATATTAAACTAATCCTTGCAGAACAAGGAGCAACTATAACAGATCGGATCTACTAAGTAACGAACGAGCAAGATGCTGCCCTTACGCCCGGATAGGCGTAAGGGCAGCTAGGTGTCGAGGGACGGCATTGCTAAGCAGATACGCATAAGAAAAGCATCAATGCAAGCCCCAAAACACCTAAGATAGGTAGTGCTACTCGCCATCAACAACGCTTCAGCACGAGTAGCACAAGGTAGACGAATAAACGTGTACTGCCTAGATCGCAAGATGCGATCTAGGCAGCATGATGCTTACCCGGAAGGAAACCCTCGAAGAAGGGGTGGCGATGCGCCTGGTTTGTGTTTGTTGTGAACGATGATTGTTGTTTCTTTCATAAACCCTAGATACATATTTATAGTCCGGGGGACTTTCTAATGTGGGAATAATCCCAACCGGGCACAAGCCCAAACTCTATCTAATCAACACGTATCCTACTATATTACAGATACACGGGCAAACTAGCCCAAACTTTGCATATAAGGCCGATTCATGTATTCCTTCTATGTATATTCTTCAAGCCCATCTCCAATCGCGGCCCACCTCTGATCCGGTCAAATTCTGGTGATAACAGATTGAGAAGTTGTGGAGCTTACATCCACATTATACTGAAGATCGGAAGATTAAACTTGCTTCTTCCGAATTTGATGGCTACGCTTTGCGTTGGTGGGATGCTTTTGTTCGTAACCGAGACGAGGATGGTGAGCAACCTATACGCACATGGCGTGCCATGAAGGAGACGATGACTTCTCGCTTTGTGCCTACAAATTACTTGCGGAATATATATGATAAGCTGACTCTATTGAGACAAGGTGTGAAGACTGTGGATGAATACTACATGGAGATGGAGATGCTTATGCAGCGTGGCCGTGTCCGTGAGTCTCTCGAGATGACAATGCAGCATTTCCTCAACGGTTTGAAGTGTGATATTAAAGGCATTGTTCGTCACTACAGCTACACCAATATGAATCAATTGTTACATCATGCAAGAGAAGCTGAATCACAGTTGGATGACGAAGCAAAGATCAAAGGTCGAGCTCCAGGAGCTGGGCGTTTGACACCCCGCGCGGCACCATCTTCGGCGCCGGCGCCTTCGACGCCCTCCGCACCTTACTCTACTCCGCCTAGTAAGCCAGTCTCCAATGTGTCTAACACAAAGAAGTCCAAATCTGCGGCAAGTACGAGTGGCTCTAATGTGTCTACTGCGCATAACCGTGATATGGTTTGTCATACATGTGGTGGCAATGGTCACTTCAAGAGAGATTGTCCTAACCGCAAAGTCATGATTATCAATGAGGACAATGAATACGAGACTGGAGATGATGTTGATCCTAATGCTCCAGAAGATGATGACTATGACACTGATGGTGAAGATGCATATCCGTCTGATGCTTGCACCATTGTTGTGTCGCAGGGTGCTCTTAATGTGTTGCCTAGTGCATCTACTCAGCGCTGCAATTTGTTCCAAACAAAGGCTTTAGTTGGTCCTGACAAGGCTTGCAAGGTCATTATTGATGGCGGGAGTTGCCGCAATTTAGCAAGCAAGGAGTTGTGTACCAAGCTGAAGTTGAAGTATCTACCGCACCCGCATCCATACTATATTCGAGTGGTTGAGCGACAATGGTGAGATGAAGGTAAACCACATGGTGCGTGTTGAGTTTGCTATTGGACCGTATAAGGATTGCATTGATTTTGATGTCGTTCCTATGACGGTGTGTCACCTACTATTGGGACGGCCTTGGCTCTATGACCGTTCTGTGCAACACAATGGCCGTGCTAATACCTATCACTTGGAGTTCAAGGGCAAGAAAATTAATTTACAGCCTATGACACCACAACAAATTGTCAATGAGTCTCGTCAGAAAGTTGAAGTCAACTTGGAGGATGCTTCATTAAATAGGCGAGAGAATTGTCATGTTGTGAGTGATATAACGAAAAGTGAGAGAGTGAATTCCTTAGTCTCATTAGCCACCAAAGAAGACACGAGAGAATTTAGTGAGGATCCTACAGCCATGCCTCTGGTGCTCTTGTACAGGGGTACGGTTTTGGTTTCTAATGACATGACCCCTCTTCCTCTTGGTGTTTCTAATGTTTTGCAGGAATTTGGCGACGTGTTTCCGGACGAGGTACCCGCAGGACTTCCACCATTGCGAGGTATTGAGCATCAAATCGACTTGATTCCCGGAGCTTCGCTACCCAATCGGGCACCATATAGAACGGACCCCGAAGAGACGAAGGAGATACAGAAGCAAGTACAAGCGCTACTCGACAAAGGTTATATCCGCATAAGCCTTAGTCCTTGTGCTTGTTCCTGTTATTCTTGTTCCTAAGAAAGATGGTACATGGCGTATGTGCGTAGATTGTAGAGCGATAAATAACATTACTATTCGATATCGTCATCCTATTCCCCGTTTAGAGGATATGCTAGATGAATTGAGTGGTGCTGCTATTTTCACTAAAATTGATTTGCGTAGTGGTTATCATCAAATTAGGATGAAAGAAGGGGATGAGTGGAAAACCGCCTTTAAAACAAAATTTGGTTTATATGAGTGGTTAGTAATGCCTTTTGGTTTGACTAATGCACCTAGCACTTTCATGAGACTGATGAACCATGTTTTGCGTGATTTTATTGTCAAGTTTGTGGTTGTGTATTTTGATGACATATTAATTTGCAGCCGCAATGAATCTGATCATATTATACATATTCGACATGTTTTGCAAGTGTTGCGTGATAGTAAACTCTATGGTAATCTTGAGAAGTGCACATTTTGCAAAGATAAGGTCATATTTCTGGGTTATGTTGTCTCTAAGCATGGAGTAGAAGTAGATGTGTCTAAAATAGAAGCTATACAAAATTGGCATATTCCCATGAATGTGAGTCAAGTTAGAAGTTTTCATGGTCTAGCTAGGTTTTATCGCCGTTTTGTGCCCAATTTTTCTACTATTGCTGCACCTTTGAATGAATTGACTAAAAAGGGTGTTGCATTTGAGTGGGGCGTTTCCCAAGATCATGCTTTTGATGAACTGAAACGATTGTTAACTTCTGCACCGTTGCTTGCACTTCCTGATTTCAATAAGCAATTTGAGATTGAATGTGATGCTAGTGGTATTGGAATTGGTGGTGTGTTGATGCAAGAGGGTCGCCCAATTGCATATTTTTCTCGAGAAAGTTTACGGTGCTAAGTTGAACTATCCAATATATGATAAAGAATTGTATGCTTTAATTAGAGTTCTTGAGGTTTGGCAACATTATTTGTGGCCAAAAGAATTTATCATACATTCGATCATGAAGCTTTGAAATATCTGAAAGCCCAATCTACTTTGCATAGGCGTCTTGCTAAGTGGGTTGAGTTCATTGAGTCTTTTCCATACATTATTAAGCATAAGAAAGGAAAAGATAATATTGTTGCTCGATGCTCTATCTAGGAAGAATATGCTATTAACTCAACTTGATGTTAAAATTCCTGGATTAGAAGTGCTATGTGATTTGTATGCTACGGATCATGATTTTGCTTGAACCATATCGCTTATGTGCTCTTGGTAAAGCATGGGATAAATATCACATACATGATGGGTTCTTGTTTCGAGCTAACAAACTATGTGTTCCGAGAATCGTACGTGCGTTTGCTCTTATTGCAGGAATCACATGCCTGGAGGTTTGATGGGTCACTTTGGGCGTGAGAAGACGCTACTCATGCTCGCTGATCATTTTTATTGGCCAAAGATGAGGCGGGATGTGGACAGGTATGTGAAGAGGTGCATTACTTGCAACAAGTCCAAGTCCAAGCTGAAGCCTCACGGTTTGTATACTCAGTTACCGGCACCTACTACACCTTGGGAAGATATTAGTATGGATTTTGTGTTGGGTTTGCCGCGTACTAAAAGAGGTCATGATTCTATATTTGTGGTAGTGGACAGATTTTCTAAAATGTCACACTTTATTGCCTGCCACAAAAGCGACGATGCGTCGCATATTGCTAACGTGTTTTTCAGGGAGATTGTTCGACTACATGGAGTCCCAAAGACTATTGTTTCTGATCGTCATGTGAAGTTCATGAGCTACTTCTGGAAGACACTTTGGGGAAAGCTGGGGACAAAGCTACTGTTCAGTACTACTTGTCATCCCCAAACTGATGGTCAAACTGAGGTGGTGAATCGAACCTTGTCACAACTGCTGAGATCCATGATCAAGAAGAACCTGAAGGAGTGGGAAGAATGTTTGCCGCATGTAGAGTTTGCTTACAACAGGGTGGTACATTCTACCACGGAGCTATGTCCTTTTGAGGTGGTGTATGGTTTCAAATCCATTACTCCACTTGACTTGTTGCCTTTGCCCATACATGAGAGAGTTAATATGGAGGCATCCAAGAGGGCAGATTTTGTGCGAAAAATCCATGAGAAGACTAAAGAGTTGATAGAGATGAAAGGCAAGAGCAATGCTGCAAGGATGAATAAGAAGCGCAAAGAGATGTTGTTCAAGCCTGGTGATATGGTCTGGGTACATTTTCGCAAGGATAGGTTCCCGAAGCTGCGGAAGTCTAAGTTGAAGCCTCGTGGTGCTGGTCCTTACAAAGTGCTTGCCAAGATCAATGATAATGCATACTCAATAGATCTTCCAGTTGATGAGTTTGGTGTCAGTAATTCTTTCAATGTTGCTGATTTGACACCATATGACGGAGAAGACCTTGGAGCGTCGAGGTCGACGCCTTTTGAAGGGGGAGATGATGAGGACATCCCTACTACACCACTACCTCCGTCATTAATAAATGAAGATGAACCTGCTGTGAAGCTCAAGTCCAATGAAGTTCGGATTGGACCAATTACAAGGGCTCGTGCGAAGCTACTTAAACAACAGGTGAACTTGTTTCTAAACGGTACTTTGATTGATGAGAACTTTATACTGCCTAAGTCCTATTACTTATGTATCATCAGGTATCAAGAGGAGACGAGCATCGCACGAGGAGTAGAGGAGAAGCTGGACATGAAGACGTACGTCAAGATGGACGTGAAGCTGGACATGGAGCTGGACATGAAGATATCTCATGGACGCGCGAGGGAGGAGCGGGAGGCATGTGCAAAAGGAGAAGTCGACGTCCAGGCCGGTCCAGCGCCCGGTTAGACCGGCCTCTAGACCGGCCAGTCCGGTCCCTGGCCCGGTTGACCAGTCGCCAACCGGATGCATCATACCGGAACCCAACCGGACGAATTTTGCGAACTTCCCGGTTGCCGACCGGTTGACCGGATGCCAGACCGGTCGACCCGGTCCCTGGCCCGGTTGACCGGATTCCAGACCGGATTCGTCCGAGTCTGTCTCAACCAGATCTATTCTGGGTCGGTTGTTCTTGTATCTTTTCGACCAGAAGTCGTCCCGGAAGCCTATATAAGTGCCCAGGACGCCCCTCTAGCTGCTTTAGACCACGTTTAAGATAAACCCTAGTTCTTAGTTGTTTGCTCTAGCAAAACTATTGAATCCCTACACCATATTGCTTGATATTGTGTAGATCCTGAAAAAGTCTTGTGTGTGGAGTTGTGAATATCTTGCAGGGTTGAGAGCTGTTGCATTGGCGACAGGGACCAATCGAGAGATCTCGTTGCGTCATACACGTTATCATTCACTTCACCGTCGTGTTTCTCCGCTGCCATCACCCCGTGATCATCATCACCGCCGTTGCTTACTGAGAAGATCGGGCCACCCCTTGCCAAATTTGGTTTGCATGATTGGTCTCTCTAAGGTCTAGATATTTTCTGGTAAAAGTGTTTGAGCAACAAGGAAGACAGTGTAGAGTCTTATAATGCTTGCAATATGTTCTTATGCAAGTTTTGCTGTACCGGTTCATAGTTGTGTTTGCTTCAAACAACCTTGCTAGCCAAAGCCTTGTATTGAGAGGGAATACTTCTAGTGCATCCAAAACCTTGAGCCAAAACCCATGCCATGTGTGTCCACCATACCTACCTACTATGTGGTATTTTTCTCGCCATTCCAAGTAAATACTTCATGTGCTACCTTTAAACAATTCAAAACTTTATTACTCCTTATTTGTGTCAATGTTTTATAGCTCATGAGGAAGTATGTGGTGTTTTATCTTTCAATCTTGTTGGGCAGCTTTCACCAATGGACTAGTGGCTCATCCGGTTATCCAATAATTTTGCAAAAAGAGTCGCGGGGGGTTCCCAGCCCCAATTAATTAACTTTCATTAATAATTATCTTCACATGTTTTGCCCTGATTCATCAGTAAGCAACTTAATTTTGCAAATAGACACTCCTTCATGGTATGTGAATGTTGGAAGGCACCCGAGGATTCGGTTAGCCATGGCTTGTGTAAGCAAAAAGTTGGGATGAGTGTCATCCATAAATAAAACTAAAATACATGTGTAAACAAAAGAGAAGAGGGATGATCTACCTTGCTGGTAGAGATAACGTCCTTCATGGGAGCCGCTCTTTGAAAGTCTGTTTGGCAAGGGGGTTAGAGTGCCCACTACCATTTGTTGACAACAACAAACACCTCTCAAAACTTTACTTTTATACTCTCTATATGATTTCAAAACCTAAAAACCTCTAGCACATGATTTAATCCCTGCTTCCCTCTGCGAAGGGCCTTTCTTTTTTACTTTATGTTGAGTCAGTTTACCTACTTCCTTCCATCTTAGAAGCAAACACTTGTGTCAACTGTGCATTGATTCTTACATACTTGCTTATTTGCATTCATCATATTACTTTGTGTTGACAATTATCCATGAGATATGCATGTTGAAAGTTGAAAGCAATTGCTGAAACTTAAATCTTCCTTTGTGTTGCTTCAATGCCTTTACTTTGAATTTATTGCTTTATGAGTTAACTCCTATGCAAGACTTTTTGATTCTTGTCTTGAAAGTACTATTCATGAAAAGTTTTGCTATATGTTATCTATTTGTTAGCAAACTATAGATCGTTGCCTTGAGTCACTTCATTCATCTCATATGCTTTACAATAGTATGATCAAGATTATGTTAGTAGCATGTCACTACAGAAATTATTCTTTTTATCGTTTACCTACTCGAGGCGAGTAGGAACTAAGCTTGGGGATGCTTGATACGTCTCCAACGTATCTATAATTTCGGATGTTCCATGCTAGTTTTATGAAAATATCTACATGTTTTGCTCACACTTTATAATGTTTTTATGCGTTTTCCGGAACTAACCTATTAACAAGATGCTTGAAGTGCCGGTTCTCGTTTTCTAGCTGTTTTTGGTTCCGAAAAGGCTGTTCGGGCAATATTCTCGAAATTCGACGAAACAAAGACCAAACATCATATTTCACCGAGACGGACCAGAACACCGAAGGAGAGTCGGAGGGGAGGCCCAGGGCTCCCAAACCACAGGGGGGCGCGGCCTGGAAGGGGGGCGCCACAGCCTATGGTGTGGGCCCCCCAGGCACCCCCTTGCACCGCCTCTTCGCCTATAAAATCCCTCGCGACGTAAAAACCCTACACCAATTGACGAAACTCCAGAAAGACTCCAGGGGCGCCGCCGCCATCGCGAAACTCCATTTCGGGGGACAGAAGTCTCTGTTCCGGCACGCCGCCGGGACGGGGAAGTGCCCCCGAAAGCCATCTCCATCAACGCCACCGCCTCCATCATGCTCCGTGAGTAGTTCCCCCATGGACTACGGGTTCTAGCAGTAGCTAGTTGGTACTCTCTCTCCCATGTACTTCAATACAATGATCTCATGAGCTGCCTTACATGATTGAGATTCATCTGATGTAATCGGTGTTGTGTTTATTGGGATCCGATGGATTGTTACATTATGATTAGTCTATCTATAAAGTTTGTGAAGTTATTGTTGTTGCTATCTTGTTGTGTTTAATGCTTGTCACTAGTGCACGAGTGGCATGATCTTAGATTTAAGCTCTATACTTATTGCTTAGATTGTATCTACAAGTTGTTTGCACATGTCTATGTCCGGAACCCGAGGCCCCAGAGTGACAGCAAGCTGGGATAACTGGAGGGGAAGGCGTAGATATGAGGATCACATGTTTTCACCAAGTGTTAATGCTTTGCTCCGGTGCTCTATTAAAAGGAGTACCTTAATTACCAGTAGATTCCCTTGAGGCCCGGCTGCCACCGGCTGGTAGGACAAAAGATGTTATGCAAGTTTCTCATTGCGAGCACGTATGACTATATATGGAAAACATGCCTACATGATTAATAATCTTGATGTTCTGTCTTAATATATGCTATTTCAATCCTATCAATTGTCCAACTGTAATTTGTTCACCCAACACTTGTTATTGGAGAGTTACCACTAGTGAAGATAGCTGGGAACCCCGGTCCATCTTTCATCATCATATACTCGTTCTATATGTCATTGGAAGTAGTATCAACTATTTTCTGGTGCCATTGCCTCTGTGTTATTGTTACTGCTGCTGTGTTATTGTTACTACTGCTCTCATATTACTGCTGCTTTCACATCACCCCTTGTTACTAGTGCTTTTCCAGGTGCAGCTGAATTGACAACTCGGTTGTTAAGGCTTATAAGTATTCTTTACCTCCCCGTGTCGAATCAATAAATTTGGGTTTTACTTCCCTCGAAGACTCGTTGTGATCCCCTATACTTGTGGCTTATCAGTGACTCCATTTATCTTGGTTGTGTCGAACTATGTTCTTAGCTTTTATGTGGTTTGTGAACCTTATCTATGTGTATGGAACCTTATCGTTGTGTTTGGTAAACTCCGGATGTGAGTCTTTTATGGTTATCTATGAGTGCATGATCTATTTATATATATGCTTATCACTATGTTGTATTGCTAACCCATGGAAGACGGATGCAAGATATAGGGGGAGCTTCTTATGTTGTATTGCTCATAAATAGGGGGATCTCCTCTATATCTCTCACATTCTTGGTGTTTACGTTATTCATTCCTTGCAAATACTTGTGTTGTCGTCAAACACCAAAAAGGGGGAGATTGGAAGAACATTTCCCGCCCTTTTGGGTTTTGTGTGTTTGATGTCAACACTAGCTATATATTTATGTGTGTTGATGTAGACAGGTACAAGTTTTCATGAGATATACTTGACCGGTGGTATGGTATGGCTGTTCTGAAGTTTCTGAAGGCTTTTCATCTCTGGCTGAAGTTCCGGCCCCAGCTGGCGGAACTTCCGCCCTGTTGCTTCCAGCAGTGGCCTCTCAGCACAGTTCTCTTTGAAGTTTTTATTCCCTGACCGGAAGTTCCGGTGAAGAAGGCCGGAAGTTCCGGTCAGCGGAACTTCCGCCCAACTTCCGGGCAAGTTCCGGAAACGTCGAAATTGTGGCTCAGTATGTCCAGTAAGGTTTTCTCGCAATTCCGGAACTTGGCCGGAAGTTCCGCCCTAGTTCCGCCCCAATCTTTTTTGACTAGGTCGTCTGACGCGGAATCTTCCTGGCGGAAGTTCCGGCCCTCTTGGCCGGTACTTCCGGTGCCAGCTGGAACTTCCGGCCTTCCTGGCCGAAACTTCCGGTGTTACTGAAAATCGTCCAAATGGTCAGATCTGAGAGCTCCAATTATATAAATAGCTCTCTTCTCCAATGGGACAAGTTGCTCAATCATTGCACCAAAAATCTGCCAAGCTTCACCACCATTAGAGCCACCGCAAGAACACAAGATTTGCAAGATCTCCTTCCTCCCCCAACCAAAGCTCTTGATCTTTGGAGATTCGAAGGAGAAGACACTGATCTACATCCTCACCGAAGCGATTTACATTTCTCCCTCATTTGTTTGAGAGCCCTCTTGCTAGTGTTCCTCTTTGGATCCCTAGTTGATTTGTGTTGATGTATTGTTGTTGATTGTTGTGTTGTAACAGATTTGGGAGCCTCTAATTCAGTTGTGGATGTGTGCCCCAAGAACCTTGTAAATGCCCGGTTTCCGCCTCGAGGAAATCCCTTAGTGGAAGTGGGCTAGGCCTTCGTGGCGTTGCTCACAGGAGATCTGAGTGAAGCCTTTGTGGCTGTTGGTGACATAGGCATCCCAAATGGGCCTGCCTCATATAGTACCCGGGGTTTATTGAAGGCCCACTACCCGAAGAATAAGAAGACTCGAGAGCCTAAGATGTATTTAAGGAAAAGATAGAATTGTAATAGGAAGTGTTATTTGTAATCTGGCGGGATGAGTTAGAAACCGTCCCGGACTATGTAATCCTTGTATAGCACGAATCCCTCGGCTCCACCTATATAAAGGAGGGGTCGAGGGACGAGAAGATCATCGAATCATTGTCTACAAACCCTAGTTTTCATATTCGTCGAGTACTTTTCGGCTGAAACCTTCGAGATCTACTTGCCCTCTACTTCTAACTAAACCCTAGCCTATAATCCATAGGCATTGACAAGTTAATCCCTTGTCAATTGGCGCCGTCTCGTGGGAATTAGAGGCGTAAGGATCTGATCTCGATGGCACGTTCAAGATCTTCGACATCGTCAACCGGGAGCAACACTATGGATCGAGGTAAACGGATCGCTATCGGTCCCGTTGATTTTGTTCCTCACCCACCCTCCCGTTTGGATGCATATGCGTATCTGGCGGAGCCCTTGGAGATGACGTTCGGAAGGTTCCACTTTCGCGTCAAGAAAGAAGGATCGTATCGTGTCGAAATTCCGATTTCGTCGGGATCGTCGGCGGTCGATTCTGAATTTTCAAGCTATGCATCATCAACTGAGTCGAAGAAGAAACTTCGGCAACACGCTACGTCAGCACCGCAGCAAGAGAGAAACTCGCCAAGATCTTCGACAACGCATCGTCCGGGTCATCCGCGGACTCATATATAAGCGATGGCTCAAGCGATGTCGACAATTACGACTTCATCGACAAATCTCTCACAGTGGGCAAGGTCTTCATCAATCTCAACAATGATGTCACCAAACCCAACATAGATCTGAGTACAAAATATCATCAGATTTATGCTATCGAAGATCAAGAGGAAACATCGGAGGCTTTCGATCAATTGGGAAATCCTTTTGTCGATCCCTCAGATCTAAGGAGAGGTATGGGCACTAAATACGTCGGGCCCACACCACGCGTCAGAGTCCAACTTCCACAGGCAGCTCTGGGATAGAGCGGCAAAAGCCATAGATGGTTCAGAACCAATGACGACAACAGCTACAGCTCAAGAACTGCAAGCTTATCAATATATGCTCGCACGAACCGCCCGAGAAATAGAAAAAGCAGACGACTGAGCTAAACAGGAGAAAGGAGGCAGCTTCCGCATCCAGCAGGAGAAGGGCAGACCTAAGTGGACAATCTAGAGTTTCGGGTGATAGCCACAGGGAGGCTCGGAACAGAGGAAGATCAAGGCTACAACACATACCCGAAGCAGAAAGAGAGTACTTGGTTCAAAACCTCGACATGTCCTTTATGACGATAGATACAAGAGGAAATATTATCCCTAAGACACCAGAAGCTGGGTATATGGCGACACAAGCTTACATCCTCGCATCCAAGCCACCCCCGGGAGATCCAAGGGAAACATTATACAACATGGCATTGGCGGGAGTTGGAGCTATGGGGACAGCGTTCGTAGCAACGCCTCCCGAAGGAGCAGCAAGGCAAAATAGTCCACAACCTGCGGCGAGCAACGGCGGCAGCTCCGGAAGGACCAAGTGGAGCAAGAGACACAGGAGTACAAGCGAGGGTCGATAGAGCAAGGCAAAGCAGAAGAGATCATCGGCAGTCCCCGGAGCTTAATGACGAGGATATGTGTGGTCTACCGTGCTTCACGAGAAGAGTCCGAAAAACTCGAGACCCCTCAGGATTCAAGTTACCCGATCACTTCAAAAAGTTCGACGGCTTGCAAGACCCGGAGGACCGGTTAATTGATTACCTCGAGACGGTGAAGCTAACCTGGAGGAACTAGAGCAACAGCGATGCAAAGTATTCAGGTGCACTTAAGTGGAGCCGCTCGATCTTGGATCAAAAAACTTCCGCCAGGATCCATCGACAGCTGGGAAAGTTTCGAGGACGTTTTCGTCAAGAACTTTAGATCCACATGCAAGAAGCCTGCATCGTTGGAAGAGTTGAGGGCGTGTCGACAAAAGCCGGATGAGTCAATGAGAAAATACATCCAAAGGTGGAACATCATAAAAAACTCGGCAGAAAATATATCCGACGAGAGAGCAATAGATGCGTTTGTCGCGGGAATCGGGCGCGGAGATTTTGTCGAGGACTTGGGAAGGACCAATCCAAAAACAGTATCCGCGTTGATGGAGATAGCAAATAGATGGGCAGACGGAGAAGACGCTGTCCACAATAAACGACACAGGTCGCCGGAGGAGGACCGTAGTCGAAATTATCGACGAGGCGACGATTTCCTCGGCGGTATCCGAATTACGACGCCCCGGGGCAAATTTCGGCAGGATTTCGGTCAAATACAGGAGCAAGCAACAGAGATGATTATCAGAGAAGCAATGAGCAGCGAGGCGATAATAGGGACGACTCCCGTAACAGGCAAAATAGTGGGCCAAGGTTTCCACGACCTTTTATGTCTCCCGAAGAAATGCTGAACGGACCGTGCCAGATGCATTTTTTCCTCGATAGCAATGGAAAAAGACAGTCAGGACACCTGCAGAAAGATTGTCGAAATTTCCAAGCAATGTTCAGATGTGCAGAAAACGCACACGCACGAGCAGCACAGAGAAACCCTCGGGAGCCTAGGAGCGAAATTCATCTACCGCCACCTCCCGCGATTACGAAGGCAATCAACACCAGCTCGGAATAGCGGCAGCACCACCACCCTATGTTGATCCTAACTCCAACGGAGCAGAGTGTCGATGATTCGGAAGGGAAGGCCATCCAATAGAGCTCAAAAAGTAATCTCGCGACAGGTGTTCATGGCAGAGAAAATGCCTCCACCAACAAGTTGAGTACCTCAATTGGTCGGGACAAGACATCGGCTTCACCATAGCGGACCACCCGCAGCAAGTTCCTCGACCGGGGCAGTCAAGCACTCATTCTCGCCGGCAGCTATCGCAGGATTTGACGTTTCTCGAGTATTCATAGATGGCGGCAGCAGCCTAAACCTCATGTATGCAGATACATTGAGGAAGATGAACATATCCTTAGCAAACCTGAAGCCAACAGACACAAGGTTCCACGGCATCACACCAGAGAAACCAAGTTACCCATTGGGGAAGATCAACCTCGACGTTCAGTTTGGAACCCGAGAAAATTATAGAATCGAGAAGCCGGAGTTTGAAGTCGTGGATTTCCCATCGCGAGTACCACGCTTTGTTGGGACGACCAGCATACGCTAGATTTATGGCAGTACCACACTATACATACCTGTTATGGAGATTGCCTGGACCCAAGGGACCAATCACGGTCAAAGGGAGTTTTGCTTTAGGCCGATAAGTGTGACAAGGATTTCCATCGATTGTCGAAACCTTCGGGATGCAAGCGGAATACTTGGCGTCGAAGAGCATGACCGATTACGACGTATCGCCAGACGTCGGAAGGCCAAACAAGGAATCAACTTTCAACACAGAGAAAAATTCTAAGGAGGTGCAGATTCACCCGACAGATCCAAAAAAGACGACATCCATTGCAAACAACATGGATATCGCATAGGAAAACGCGCTCGTCGAGTTCCTCCGTGAGAACTGGAAAATCTTCGCATGGTGTCCAGCTGACATGCCGGAGTACCCGGGGAACTTGCCGAGCACCACCTAAATTTGGATCCAACGACGAAACCAATCGAGACAACCTTTGCGGCGCTTTTCGAACCAAACCGCAAATCCATGCTATCAGAAATAAATCGACTAGAGGAAGCTGGCTTTATCGTGAGAGATATCTACGAAGCCACATGGGTAGCTAACCCGATGATGGTGCCAAAGAAAAACACGACAAGTCCTTCGCATGTGCGTCGACTTCACGTGTCTCAACAAACATTGCCCTAAGGATCACTTTCCCCTCCCAAGGATCGATCAAATTATCGACTCCACGGCAGGTTGTGAATGTCTTTCCTTTTTGGATGCATATTCTGGTTATAACCAGATCAGACTAAAAGAAGATGACGAAGCCAAGACAGCGTTTATTACACCTTACGGCGTGTTTTGCTACAAGACAATGCCCTTCGGTCTAAAAATGCGGGAGCAACATATCGGAGGATGATGCGTAAGTGTTTAGCAACACAGATTGGGAAAAACGTGCAAGTATACATCGATGATGTCGTCATAACATCAAAAAAGGGGGCAACGCTGATCGAGGATCTCAAAGAAACTTTTGACAACCTCGACAAATTCTCGCCTCAAGCCGAACCCGACGAAGTGTTCTTTTGGGGTCCCAAGCAGGAGAACTTCCGGGATTTCTAGTTTCAAGCAAGAGGGATTGAAGCAAATCCCGACAAAATACAAGCCATAGTAACAATGAGGAAGCCAACAAAGTTGAAAGAAATACAGCAGCCTAATCGGGCGAGTCGCAGCTCCGAGCAGATTCGTCGCCGGGTTAGGAGAAAAAGCACTACCATTTTATGCGCCGATAAAGCAAGGAGATAAATTCCAGTGGAACGAAGAAGCCGATCGAGCTTTCGAAGATCTAAAGCGAAAAATATCGACACCACCAATCTTAGGGGCTCCTAAGGAAAAGGAACCTCTCCCGCTGTATATTGCAGCCACGCCCCAAGTGGTTAGCACGGTGTTAGTTGTCGAAAGAGAAGAAGAAGGGAAAATCCATGGAGTGCAGCGACCAGTATACTTCGTGAGCGAAGTCTTGTCGCCCTCGAAACAGAGGTACCCTCGGTACCAAAAGCTAGCATATGGAGTGTTCACGACAAGCACGAAAATTGCGCCACTATTTTTCGGCACACCCGATCATAGTGGTCAATGAAGCTCCTTTGTCAAATATACCGAACAACCCGGAAGCTACGGGTCGTGTCTCCCTTTGGGGAATAGAACTTTCCCTCGGGACATCACGTATGAAAAAGAAAAGCAATAAAGTCGCAAATACTACCAGACTTCATCGCAGAGTGGATGGAGTTGCAAAATACAGGACCCCCAGATTTATCGAGAACCAGGACTATGAACTTCGATGGGTCCAAGAGGCTAGAAGGGGCCGGCGCAGAGTAGTACTCATATCACCCGAAGGCGACAAGTTGAAGTACATCCTTCGTATGACGTTCCCCAACGCATCTAACAATGAAGCGGAATATGAGGCTCTCATACACGGGATGAAAATGGCGAAAGCATCGCGGAGCAACTCGACTAAAAATCTTTGGCGACTCACAGTTGGTAGCTCAGCAAGTTATGAACCAATGTGACGCAGTCAATGATAGCATGATGGCATACAAGGAGGTGTACAATGAGCTCGAGAAATTGTTCGATGGATGCGAAGTAAAACATATTAGCAGATTGAGCAACGACGAAGCCGACGTTCTTGCAAACATCGGGTCGCAGAGTGCCTTGCGGTCCCACCAGGCGTATTTTGGGAGGAGATAACAGAGAGATCCACCGAGACGACAAAATCAAAAAAGAAGGAGAAGAAACCCTCGGGGCTATCAAGGAGAAGCAAGAGGAAGAAGAAGAAGAGCAAGACCTGGTCCTAGTAATACGGATACCATGGATGCAGCCATACATATCATATATCCTCAGGAAAGAAATACCGGATGATCCAGCTTGAGGCAAGGCGAGTAATCCGACGCTCCAAAGCTTTCACGGTGGTTAAAGGAGAATTATATAAGCGAAGTATTTCAGGCGTCTTGCAAAGGTGCGTTACACCCGAAGAAGGAAGAATAATTCTAAAGGACGTACATGAAGGAATATGTGGCCACCACGCAAGTAGTCGAGCTATCGCAGCCAAGGTTTTTCGGGCAGGATTCTACCGGTTGACAAGCAATAGAGGACGCTAAGGACATAGTGCGAACTTGCGACGCGTGTCAAAGGTTTGCCGCAAAACCTCACTCTCCAAAGCAGCAGAGCTAGCACCAATACCTTTGTCATGGCCCTTTGCACAATGGGGACTCGACATGGTAGGCAAGTTACATAAATCGTCGCCAGGAGGAAAGGAATACATGCTAGTAGCTGTCGACAAATTCACAAAATGGATAGAAGCGAAGCCGATAAATTCACCAGACGGAGCATCTGCAGTAAAATTCATAAAAGACCTCGTCTTCAGATTTGGAGTGCCCCACAAAGCATCGTCACGGACAACGGCAGCAACTTCACGTCCAATGAATTCAAAGACTATCGCGAAGAGGTGGGTATCAAGCTGAACTTTGCATCAGTTGCACATCCTCAAACCAATGGGCAAGTCGAGAAAGCCAATGGCATCATCTCGCAATGGCATCAAGAAGCGCTTGTTAGGACCACTAGAAAAAGCTCGACATACCTGGCCCGAGGAACTACCAAGTGTGTTGTGGAGTATCCGAACAACTCCAAATACAACGACACAAGAAACTCCGTTTTTCCGGTACATGGAGCAGTAAGCAGTACTACCAATCGAGATAGAGCACAACTCTCCACGTGTCGCGGAGTATGACGAAGAAACGTCGAGAAAAGCATTAGAAGATGATGTGGACGCACTTGATGAAGCTCGAGATGAAGTATTATCTCGAGTAACCAAATATCAACAGGACTTGAAGAATTACCACAGTCGACGTTTGCGGCCAAGATCTTTTCAGGTGGGCGACCTAGTTCTTCGGCTCACGCAAAAAAGTCATGAAAAACTCGAGTCACCGTGGCTCGGCCCTTACATCGTCACGGAAGTAATCGGAGGAGGAGCATACAGGATAAAGGACAAGAAGACAGGGGTGGAGGAGCCAAACCCCCGGAACGTGGCGCAACTCGGGCGGTTCTACGCCTAGAGTCGAAATATAGTCCTTGTAAAACTTCAATGTACTGAAACGCTCGCGAGTTTTCAGACGCACTCTTTTCCTTTTTCGGGGCACCGAGTGGGGCCGGAGAAGGTTTTTAATGAGGCGGGCTCGCGGTGCTGCAATATAATAAAGATAGTGGCTATATCACCTTCTTCTTTGTCAACGCGACCAAAGTCATCGCTCCGACGAATTTCAATATAGTTCATCGATAAAAGAAGAAAAAAATCTTGCCTTGGTATTCAAATACCTCGTGAGTCAATAAAAATACAAAATAGTACTCAATAAAAGCTCGGGGGCTCATACTTGCCTTCAATATATAAATGCCTTGGTCCACAACCTCGCAAATATACAAATATAGAAAAAGTCACCGAAACACTCGGGGCTAGACAAACATAGAAATATAATGGTTGCTTTACAACATGGTCATGGACTACAAAGAAGAAATTTCTACAAGAAGCAAATAACTAGTCTTGATTCAAGTATGTCGTCAAGAGTAACTCTGTTCTCTTCAGGAGCAGCACCAAGAAAGTCGGCATAATGGCCATCGGCAAAAAAGTCGGCATCCATCCGAAGAAGGTCCTCAATCATTTCTTCGGCTATAGGTGTAACCTTCGTGTTAATCCTATCAACACCAACTCTCCGGCGTTTTACCTTTTGATGAACCCTCTCGACAACTTGGGCAAGGTCAAGCTTTGAGTGACAGATCTGGAGCATGATAAGAGCAAATCTGGCACCAGCTACCAGTTGTGCTTTGACAAAATCGTGGATACCGCGAGCATCCTTGAATCTTTCCATCAATTCAGGAAGAGTTTTTGGTGGGACATTACGAGGAAACATGGAGTTGTAAACCATGGATAAGGTTTTGGTACGAAGTGAAGGAAATCACGGGTTTGAGAAGTACGATCCCGAAATCCGGTAATTTGGCGGGTCCTCTCCGGAGTGGCCCAAAACAAAGAACCATGGTCCAAGGAAAGATTGACAAGGAGGTTTGTCCTAGCGTTTACCCTTTCTTCCTCGAGCAGACAGATCAATAAAGGCACCTATCAACACAACGAAGGGACAACCTTTAGGAGACAATAGCATGAAGATGAAAGATATCACAAGACGAGACAAACATACCCGACATATCTCGCATCGGCTTCATTCATTAACTCGAGCATGAAATTTTCTCGAGTAACCGCTTTTTCAGCTTCGTAAACAAGCAATCTCCTTAGCAGCCATAGCCTCGTGGACTTGCTGAAGGGCAACTTTTTCGGCTTCGTATGATTTACGAGACTCGCTCCATCATCACAAGTGTTTGCTTTTTCGCATATCGAAGTTGTTGTCGAAGATCATTCAATTCTTGCGACAGGTATCATCGACAGTGCAAGATCGTTAACAGTTCTCTCCGTGCGGGAAGAAGGCGAAGCATTGGAAGGAGTAGGAATTGGAGTATAGTTATCAAATATCAACTGAAATTTAAAACAGAACAACATTAAAAAACAGGCAAAGATAGAGTTCTTCATTAATCTCTCGAGAATAATTACAAGGGCGCTACAGTGGAGCTAGGGAAATACGTGTCGCCAAAAGACTACTTTGGCGACAAGAGCAAAAGAAGCAAAAGAAAAACAGAGGCATGCAACTAGACCTCCGGCCTTGATGAACTAGGAGTCGACGTTGGCTGGATCCCGAGATACGCCAAGATTTTCTTCGTATTGGGCTTGGCCGCCTTCATCGTTGACTTCCACCTCGACCGTTCTATCGGATCGGTGTCGCCAACCTTCGTCCGAGCCGAGAGTCCGCTGACCGTCAGCAACCGTAGCAACAAGTATTTTCAACGGCTACCTTCATGTTCTCATGGCGCAGCCTTCAGCCCAAGATCTTCCGATGTATTGAACATCTTGGCGAGGTCAAGGAAAGTCGAAGGTTCCTCTTTCTTCGGGAAGAAGTAGGGGAACAACGCCGACAAAGCCCCACTGGCATTGGCCACACCTTCACGAATTTCGCGTCCATGGGACTCTAGAAGAGAAAGTGCGTCAAGGAGAGGGTCATTGACAGATTTCTCCGCATCAAAATCTTGGTTGGTTTGAGCTGCCACATAAAACAGAATATTAGTCGAAAATCAAGAAACAAGAAGTACAAACAAAAAAGAAGGGACAAGCGATATTACTCAGCCGTGCGTCGACTTTGCGAATTCAAGCGCTTGATGATCCCTTGTTCTCGTGCAACCCGCGCAGATTTTTGCTCGTGCAAGGCGGATTCAGCATCTTTGAGCCTTTGCTGCAATTCTTCGACACTAGCAGCCTTTGCCTTGGCATCGTCGGCTTCAGCTCGGCTTCGCTAGCGGCAAGTTCAGCCTTCTTGCGAGCCGTTTCACTTTTCTCAAGATTCCGAGAAAGTGTCTCGGCACGTTTGTTAGCCTCTCCAAGTTTTTCCGTTGAGAAAGGAAAAGAAAGAGAAGAAAGATTCAAAATAGCGACAAGCAGAAGGAGTAAAAACTCAAGGAAAAACAGCAAGTACAACAGTCGTTACCTTCGGCTCTGCTGGCATACTCGCGGTACCCAATAAATTGGGACCCGATGCGGATGAGATCCTTGATCATAGGCTGTCAAAGAAAAAAGTAAGAAGGGGAAAAACTTCGGCATTACAATAGTAAGGGTCCGCAAAAGCAAAATAGAGGAAATATAGATCTCGATAAACTTACATCATCTAAGAGCTGCGACGAAGAGCTGCCCAATTGAGGAGGAGGCTCAACGACCATTTCAACCCTTGCCCTTTTTGGCGAAGGGACAAGGGGGCTTGACGGTGGAATAGTAGTGACGACGTTTTGTTGGGGAGACGATGTTTCACCTCCTTCAACTAACGTGTCTGAAACAAGCACAGTACGTGACGTGCTGGTCCGAGGAGCTACGTCAGTAACTGGTACTTCTTCCTCATCACTAGTAAACAAAAATTGACAGTATAAAAAGCAAGACAGAGTTAAACCTTTCGAGTACATCAAAAAAGGAGGAGAGATAAAATTGACTTACGAGCTGATGAGGGACTCAAAATAAGGATCATAAGCTGCCTTCGGATCCGAAGGAACAACTTCTTCAAACCTTAGAAATGCCGTAATCCTCGACTTCGGTCCTTTTCCTTTTGTTCTTCGGAGAAACAGCAGGAGGAAGGGATTCGGCCGACTCACCGGCCTCGTACTCAGCCTCTCTCTCATGAGAAGCCGCAGATTTGTGAGAACCCGCAACTTCACTTTCGGGAACGGAAGAGCCCCGAGTATCGTCGGCAACGATGGTCATTTCTTCGACCTCTCCACCCTCGGGAAGAGGAGGAAGGGAAGTTACACTAGGATGATCCCGAAAAAATAGAAACCAAAGAAAAAGTAAAGACATGACAACACAATGAGATGCAGGAAAAAAGGTGCAACAAGATAAAAACGCGGAAAGATAAAATACCTTGGGGAGTGGATTGGTGGAGCCGTATGGTTCCACACGACAAGAAGAAGGAACTCGGATCTTTGCCCAGGCGAGAAAGTCTTCGAACCAACTTCTCCAAGTCCTTGGTGGAAAGGTCACCGGAGATTCTGTTGGCGTCATTTTCACCGGAGTACGTCCAAAGGGGATTTTTGCGAGCTCGAAGAGGCTGCACTCTAATCCTAAGGAAATAGGCGGTGATTTGAACACCGGATAGCTCCTCGCCTCGAGTATTTTGAAGTTGGCGAATGCGAGACATGAGCGCCTCTGTCGCCTTTTCTCTTCCTCGAAGCTTCGGCATCCCGAGAGCGACGGCGCTGAATTTTGGCACTCCCGTCGAAGGGAATTATGTTGTGCTCAACGGAGTTGGCGCTTTCTTCGTGAATGTAAAGCCACTTCTTGCGCCATCCTTGGACGGAATCAGGAAACTTGACGTCGAAATAATCGACATCAGCACGAATACAGATAACAACGCCACCTATGTTATAAGTGACGTTGTGGGAGCCATTGCGGCGGAGGCAGAAGATGCGTTTCCAAAGAGCCCAATTAGGAGCGACTCCAAGAAAGCATTCGCAAAGGGTGATAAAAATAGAAATGTGAAGGATGGAATTGGGGGTCAGATGATGCAGTTGAATCCCATAGACAAAGAGAAGACCGCGGAGGAAATCATGGATTGGGGTAGAGAGGCCGCGGATAAGATGATCAACGAAACTAACCCGATACTCCATTGGAGGCTTGGGATAGCTTTCTTCACCGGGAAAGCGGATGGCGTCTTCCTTCTTCATCGGGCCAAGCCTTTTCATCAGGTTGGAGTCTTGGTTGGAGATCTTGGATCTCTCCCACTCAAAATCTTCAGCGGCCATCGCGGACTCTGGAGTGCTGTGGCGAGTCAAACGCGCACGCGGCGGCATCCACGGAAGCGGGTTGAGCAATGTATGCGAGAGCGGGAAATCGGCGAAGATTGGGCGCAGAGGAAGATTTGCGAAGAGGAACAGGTGAGCGGCGCAAGCGAGGGATGAACGGAGGTTGAAGACAGGTTTATATAAGATTTGGGTGAAGCGAGTGTACCGTTGGATGAGGAAATCGTGTGGTGAGAATTGATTTTCCGGTTACAAGGGCAAAAAAGTATTTTTACGGGGATAGGCGTTACCGCACGAGCACCGAGAAAAGCGGAGGACGTGTGTCCCCCATTTGCACGACGTGTCAACATGGTGGGAACGATGGACCCACAAAGCAGAAAAATATCAACCAATGATAGAGTTGAAGAAAATTTGACAAGGGAAAATATGTCGACAAGAGAAAGGAGAATCGCGACAGGATAAGTTATTTGAATGCATCAGGAGCCTTTGGTCAGAAACAAGTTTTTGCCCAAATGCTCGGGGGCTACTTCGAAAAAAGAAAACTTTCGACAATGGCAAATATAGAAAATGTTGAGCCTACAACCAAGCACAAGTTCTTGGCTGTAGCCTCGGGGCTACTCCCATCGTGAGCGCCGTTCGCGCACCCGATAAAAAAAAAAAAAAAAAAAAAGAAAGAGAGAAGAAGAAGGAGGAAAGAATATCAAGAGATAATGGCAATATAGTGACAAGGTGGACTAAAATGTTGAGCCTACAACCAAGCACAAGTTCTTGGTCTGTAGCCTCGGGGTTACTCCCATCGGGAACGCTGTTCGCGTGCCCGATGAAATTAACAAAGGAAAAATAGAACAAGCAAGAGAGTATATTTCGAGTTATCATTAACTCTCCATATACTCCCATCGGGAAAGCAATATAAGTCATATTTGACTCAATAAAATGTGCCATTCCAACAGCCGGAAAAGCACTCGACAATATATTCTCGAACGCCGAAGTTGCGATCAATTTCTGAATGCCGCAAAATTGCGAAGGTAAGACCCCAGACCTATTCTCGTTGGGCGTGGCATCGCCGAAGACTGCGCTCGCTACTTTTATCCGTATCAACAGATACGAAGAAAAATCCTAACGGACGCGTTAGGTACTCGATAAATTTAACCGGGACTCGACGGAATGGTAAGACCTTAAGCGGCGCCCGTCGAAGTTTACACCAGTATCCCGAAATCATGTCCGGGGACGTGATTTTGAAGTAGGTTTTTGCGGATTGCCACTAGAGCAGTTAACTAGTACCTGATCCGTCAGATGAACTAGCCCCAACTACCAATATCCCTGTACAATATAGAATTTTATGAGAAAGAGTATGAAAGTTAGAGCTTTCGAGTAAAAATAAACAGTGGAGATTTTCCTTGATTCTAATGATTCAAGCAAAATCTCGGGGGCTACTGACATAGGCATCCCAAATGGGCCTGCCTCATATAGTACCCGGGGTTTATTGAAGGCCCACTACCCGAAGAATAAGAAGACTCGAGAGCCTAAGATGTATTTAAGGAAAAGATAGAATTGTAATAGGAAGTGTTATTTGTAATCCGGCGGGATGAGTTAGAAACCGTCCCGGACTATGTAATCCTTGTATAGCACGAATCCCTCGGCTCCACCTATATAAAGGAGGGGTCGAGGGACGAGAAGATCATCGAATCATTGTCTACAAACCCTAGTTTTCATATTCGTCGAGTACTTTTCGGCTGAAACCTTCGAGATCTACTTGCCCTCTACTTCTAACTAAACCCTAGCCTATAATCCATAGGCATTGACAAGTTAATCCCTTGTCAGTTGGTTTGGCTTTCGTAGCAACCACACTCCTCCAAACGTAGACGTACCTTCTTGCAAAGGAAGGGAACTACGGGAATCATCTCCGTGTCATCGCGTGCTCCACTCTCGGTTACCTCTATCCTATTCTATCTCCAAGATATTGCGTAGCTATATCTTGCTTAGTTGGTTACCTTGTCATATAGGTAAATTCACTTAGTTGCATATCTAGAGAATTTACCTTTGTGTCAAGCCTAAATTGAAAAAGAACTAAAAATTGGTTAGCACCTATTCACCCCCCTCTAGGTGCGGCATACGATCCTTTCAATCGTTTACTGAAAGATGAACCATCCATGTCATTGGCACAACAGATAGGCAATCTAATTTAACATTGGACAACCGCAGGCGGGCATAGGCGAGGCGTTCAATCATCGTTGGGCCTTCCCCATGTGGTGACATTAATATGCGCCACCGCCTCCTCGCATTTAAATATGCTCCCCTCTCCCACCCATGCAATTACCGACATCCCACAGTTGCTGTCACTAGACCACTCAAAGCACTAGCGCAAATGCTACACAGACGATGTCTCAGGAAAGTAATGGAAGCGGCCTCCCACAAGGGTTGTGCGGTAGGGAGTGGGCTCCAGCCAACAATTTGAGGGTCAACGAAGTGTGGGCGCTCTACGTTGACGACGTCAACATCTCAAGAGGAGGCATCGTAGACACAAGCGCCGGCCCTAGCGCGGTATCAAGGATGGGAAGGAAGAGAAGTTCAACTACAACTGGTTCTAGTACCAGCGCCGCCATGGCGGACTTTAGTTTAGTTTAGGTTTAAATTTAGGTTGAATTTTATTCTTTAAAATATAACCAAATATGAATAATATTTAAGTTCATGTTTGAATTTAAAAAAAAAAACCCTGTTAGGGGCATGGCTCGGGAGGGACACCCCTATACGCGGCTAATAGTCACGGCGCCCCCATACCTCGATCCGACGACATGTGAGGGCGACTAGAGTTGCTCTAAGAGATTTATAGATAGGGTATAACAAGCAATACGGATGAGCGGAGAAATAAGTAAAATATCACATGATTTTAGTTTTAAAAGTTTTAAAAGTAGACATACAATAACCGGCAAAATGAATAGGGTGGTCCGAACAAAGAACCATCTGATCTAAAGTCGGTGACACTTGCCACTGCCATTTAGATAAAACTGCATCTTGGTTGCAATGGAGTTTTAACCTGTTTTACACTTTCTTTTTAACGATCAATCAAATGAGGATTTCTAAAATTTAGATCCTTAGTGGACACACAAAAATACCAAACAGGTCCGTACCGCGTCCTGCGACTGCAATCGACAGCGACGTCACACGGACGGACACGACAGTCGACAGCCACGCACTACCTGCCGGCCGTGGTACGTCGTCGAGGTTGACGTTGAATTCCGACTCATCTGCGCTGCCACAGAAACCAACCGCGTACCAGTACGTAGCATGCAACTACGTCAAGCTAATTTCCCCCCTTCGACCATTCCCTCGTGGCCAGGCCGCCGGCCGGTGGTGTCGAAGTTTCAACGACGTTGCTAAGTCACTCTACTCTGCTCTTCTCTTTTCTTTTGCTTGCCGCCTGCGCGAGGAGATCGAGGTCTTTCTCTGTTGTCTCCGGCGGCGCGCGTGGTCTACTGGTGCCTGCCTGGTGTAACTAGCTTGCTAGCTAGCTAGATTAGATGACGCGGGCGGCCGCGTCGCCGTGGTCGCGAGTGTGCATGTGGTGCGGCGGCCGGAGGAGGAGGAGGAAGAGTGAAGGCGCTGGGGACGCCGACGACGGCGCCGGCGCGTCGGGGCCGGGTGGCCAGTGGAGCCTCTTCATCGACCTGCCCGTCCTGGAGGCCGCCACCGCCGGCTTCTCCGACCGCAACCTGCTCGGCCGCGGCGGCTTCGGCCCCGTCTACAAGGCAAGCTCCTCGTCTTCCCCACGTCATGCATGAATCTTGACCCTTCCTCCCAGCTCCCTTCACCTGGATGATCTCTGGTCGTGCAGGGCGTGTTGGAGAGCGGGCAGGAGATCGCGGTGAAGAAGCTGTCTCTGGAGTCGCGGCAGGGGGCGCGGGAGTTCCTTAACGAGGTGCGGCTGCTGCTCAAGGTGCAGCACCGCAACCTCGTCTCCCTCCTCGGCTGCTGCGCCTCCTCCTCCGCCGCCGGGGCCGGACACAAGATGCTCGTCTACCCATACTTCCCCAACGGCAGCCTCGACCACTTCCTATTCGGTGTGTCACTCCTTTCTTGCCATTGCTTTTTTTTTTTTAATTGTCCCTTCTTCTCATTCCTGCCACCATCTAGTATCAATATGTCTAGTATACGTTGCTCACTGCACAATATTCGGTGACAACTGAAACTCAATCCAGATTCGAACCGAGTCTGATTGATAATACAGTACAGGTGGCCCCACAACTTGGCTGAAAACCGAAATTACCAAATAGCTGTTTCAATTCAGTGAATTCTGGAAATCTGAATCACTCTGAGTGACATACTTCGCCGAAGATATATGTTTCAGCAAAGGAGCTGAGGGCGATACATGGTGCAGATAGAAAGCTTTTAACTTATACTGAACGCGGAGCTAGGCTCCTGATGAAACAGGAGAACAGAATATCCTTCTGATCAGTCTTGCATGCGTAGCAGTTTGGTCAGAACATAGAACTTCTTTGACACCAATACTAGTACTACATGACAGCTGTCTCCAAGCATTATTTTTTGACCTTTTCCTTCTATCAGAAAATGACATACAGTCAATTGCGTGTTCGTTCGAGAAAATAATAAAAGGACTTATTATTGACCTTGACTGTATCAAAATAAATCTCATGGTTTCTTAACCGCAAGGTACCACATCAGACTGCTGTCAAAAAACAAATGGTATCAGACATTCAGACCAGACCATTTCTTGCTTGGGATTTCTTCTTTTCAGCAAGCAGATGCAGTTTTGAACAAACAGAAGACTAGCAAAACATCAACTGAAATTGCCCCAAAGTTTTGGTGCAATTTAATTACAGAAAATCACTAAGCTATATCTGAGTTTACAGAGGTAAAACAATCCATAACGCGATTATGCAAAAAAGCATAGCAGAAAAAATATACACTTATCTGTTTGTACTGTCTTCTATAAGAAATGATCAAAAATAATGTGCTATCTGAGTCTACACTGTCGAATTTTTTAAAACATTTGGCAGCATGTGTTAAGTAACATAAGCTTTAACATAATTACTCTGAATTTGTAGATAGATAAGAAGCTGCATAACAATCAATTCCTGCAAAGTTATCAGTATATAGAACATAGAGGAAATGTTCTGCATCTTCTAAAAAACAGAACTGCTCTGTTATCTAAACCTGCATTTACTGAATAGAATATTTTCAGACAGGGAGAAGAGGGTGCAGCTAGATTGGCCAAAACGGTACCAGATAATCCTCGGGCTAGCAAAGGGCCTCCTCTACCTCCATGAAGAATCCCCGGTGAAGATCATCCACAGGGACATCAAGGCCAGCAACGTGCTCCTCGATGACAAGCTGAACCCGAAGATCTCAGACTTCGGCATGGCGAGGCTCTTCCTGGAAGACGCCACGCACGTGAACACCTTCAGGATATCTGGCACATAGTGAGCGCCAAACATACTCCATTTGAAAATTCAAATGTAATGGTTGTGTAAATTCTGTAAGTGATGCAATTGCAGCGGTTACATGGCTCCAGAGTACGCGATGAACGGGTACCTGTCGACGAAGACAGACGTTTTCAGTTTCGGGATGCTTGTGCTGGAGATAGTCAGCGGGAGGAAGAACATCGACCGGCATCTTGATGCTGAAAAAGTCGACCTATTGAATTATGTGAGCATTTCTTTTTCCAAAATAATCATGTGTAAGCATCTGCATAACCTGCATCTATTGCATTTTTACAGGAGCCTGCATTTAGTTGTTCTTTTTCGACAAAGCGGACCCTGAATTAGTACTTATTACATTGTGATGTCCTGAATCTTTTGAAACTCTCAGACATGGAAGCTCTTCCAGGAGGGCCGGTCAGTGGAGATCATGGACCCTGACCTCTCCGGCGCCTGGGACGCCGACGAGGCGGCGCTGTGCGTGCAGCTCGGCCTGCTGTGCTGCCAGGCCCTCGTGTCGGACAGACCAGACATGTATAGCGTGCACCTCATGCTGTCCAGCGACTCCTTCACGCTGCCTAAGCCCGGGAAGCCGGCCATCCACGGCCGGGTCGGCCGCTGGATGAGCACCATGGCATCGGCGGCGGCGTCCGCGTCCGTCTCTGGCTCCGGCACCAACACCAACACCACGTTCGCTACCGACACCACCAAGGCCTCGACGTTGGAGTTGGAAAATATTGCCGAGGACCACTCCAGGAACTCCATTTCGGTATCATTCACGACGGAAGGCCGGTGAAAATAAGACAAGGAATCATCAAATGCGATGACCGTGCAAAAAGAGACACATAGGTTGAGTGTAGACGTGTAGTTAGTCTGGTGTACAGATAAATCATTTATGTTTCTTTATTTTAACTTCTCTTTGTACATTATTATTGTGGAAGACACCGAAACAAAATTCTAACAAAATTTTAGAATTTCTTTTAAAATACATGAACATTACTTGTATATACATACGAACATTTTTAAAAAAATACAGGATTACTTTTTGATCTAATATAAATAGTTTTACATTAAAAATAAGTCAACATTACATTTGATAAAGATGATTTTTCTGCTTTTGCTCTATTTCTATATTTTCTGGAAGACATATACGTGAAAATGTTAAGGATTTGTGGATGTTCTCATAGAACGCTGGTAATAATCGATTTTACACAGTCGACACAATTTTAGAGAGCTATGTACATTCTTTTAGACATGACTATTTATTGTTAAATAAGTGAACATTCATTTTTGAATAAAAAAGTAATGAAAATAAGAAGGGGAAATATAGAAACAAAAGACATCTATACAGCAAAAAGTCAAGGAAATATAATAAGGGTCAAAGAAACATTAAAGCAAACTTAGGAAGCCTACTCTTTTTTTTGAGAAATACAGTACAAACGCAGACGCTCACATACACGCGTATACACTCAACCCTATGAACGCACACACGCACACCCTACCCCTATGAGCACCTCCAGAAGACTGAGCCGGCGGATTAGATCTTGAAATTGACGAAGTAACCACAGGCGCCTCGCTGTCGACGGGAACGTCGCCTCCCACTGAAAGAATATTTCGCCTTTATGAGACACACAGATGTCAAACCTGAGGATTGAACTCTGGTGGGCTGGGGATACAACCATCCTCCTAACCACCCAATCTCAGGTGTTGTGTGATGGTTTCTACATGGCTGCACTTGGTGCGGCCCATTAACACATACAGTTTTCTCATTAAGATCTATAAAACTATTTTTTAAATGTAAGTCGGTTAAAAAAATAAAAGTACATACCTATACAACATGCTTATTTTCACATCTCTAACCAGAGACCATTAAATGTTATGGGATTAGCATATACGCATAAGTTTTATCAAGTAACTCAAATATTTACTATTATCTAGACACTTGCTCAAGTTAAATATGGAGGTATTTAGTAAAATCATGTTCACGAGTGTATCTGACTTAAGGCATTCTCTATGTTACTTATCAAATAATTTCCAGAGGTCAACAATGACTCTGTGTGGGCACCATGTTTACTTTTTCTATAGAGATATTCTGTTTCCAGAAACAATGTTATGGTGTACAAGTAGTAATCATAGTATCATAAGGTGGTCTTCAGTGATTAAAAAGTGCATATAGTAATAATAAATAGAGGATCATTGATATATTATTTAGAAAGTCCTTATGATAAGAAGTTTATATGGACAATGGGGTCGTAACTTTTTCCCACGATCATTTTGATGTATTATACATTTTTTTCCGACTTCGTATGCAATCAGAAAAGCCGTTTTATCGATACATGACGCAATTTTGCAAAAAATATTGAAATTTGTTTTTGTTAAATTCTCTTGCAGCTAGATGACATAACACATGGACATCTCGAAGGATTTTATTTTTAAATTTTTTTTATCATTTTCTGTCATTCAATTCAAAGTCAAAAAGGCGATCCATGGGGGTGGAGGGAAAAAATTCAACCACTATGCCGAGGGCAGCCGTCAGCATAGCCTTGACGCGCGTGACAGCGCCGTCACGGCCTAATTTTGGTGGGCCACATGCACATGCCTACGCCGACGGTGTGCGATGTGCCAAGTGCAGCCGTCGGCGTACCGTTTCCTACGCCGAGGGAATCGCTATGCCGACGACCCTTTTGGCGGGCTGGCCTGGAGGCCCATACACCGACGGCTCCGACTTTTGGCCCTCGGCGCGTAGGACCAGGCCGTCGGCACCTCGGCCCATTCCTGTAGTGGAAGTGAAACATTTGTTTGGAGTGGAAGCCCTCCAAGTGAAACCTTTGGTCATTTTGTACATGGTATGCCATAAAAAAGTAAAAAAAAAACGATGGTATTTCATTTATAAATAAAAACACCCCATTTTGATGTTTTTTCCTTTCTAAGAAGTTCCTTGAAAAGTGAAAAAATTGGAAACCATGAAAACCAATTGTTTCCTAGTAGTATCAAAAGTGCCATATTGGTTGACGCCAACAACTAAATTAAGCAAGAGTTGTGTTTATTTAACTGGCCTTGGGTCAACAACTAGGCAGATCATCACTGCACCTTTGCGTGCGAATATTTCATCACCCTAAGTAACGCTAGAGATATCCTAGCGTTTATCTGCATAGTGCATACACATGCATTCGGCGTATATATGCTGTATTCTCATGCTCCAACTGAATTATTTGCAGCTAGCTAGCTATCTAGTGTGTAGATTCGATGCATTTGTGCTATGCTATGTGTGCCCATTCCGTTTTGGCAACTGCAGGCATGAATGCTGCAAGTGGTCACGCATGCTGCATCCAAAGCTTGTTACATAACTGAAGCTTCATTCTCTGGCCTGTCATTACGCAGGAATTCTGGGGATGGTCTGATTCTGAAGAAAGAATTGCCCGTCGTTCGTCGTCAGTCGTAGGATCTTTGTAATGTATTACATACATCTTCTGAAGTTTCTGTCAGATAAGCAGCTTCCAGGACTCCACTGAAATTTACGCTTCAGAGAAAAAAAGGAGAGGTAACTTACATACATAAACGAACACGATCCTAAAAGGTCACTCAAAATCTCATGCAACTGCGCGTGCGGCGTGCATATCTTCAGGAAAACGAAAAACGCAACAAAGATTAGATAAGCATGCTGTTTTTTTCTCTTTTCCTTCCTTTACAACGCAAGTATGTGCTTATATTAAAAACTGGGATTAGCCACGAAAGGGAGAGTTACAACAGCTCGGGCGGTGAGGTAGGCGGATATGCCAGTATAATACGGTTTTGGCTACCATATATGCATATGCGTGCAGCCATGGAGCGAGGTCGATCGATCGTCGTGTATAAGAGCATCTCCAGTCGCTTCCCCCAAACCGTCCCCCAAAGCGATTTGGGGCGCGCCGGACAAAAAAAGCGTTCCAGCCGCGTCCCCCAAAGCCCTTTTTTGTCCGGCGCGGCCCGATACGGTGTCCGGCGCCCCGAGCCCGTCCCCGTCCCACGGGGGACGCTCGGGGACGCCGGACACAACGACGAGGCGGGGAGTGGCGGGGCCGACGCGTCGGCGGCACGGAAGGCTAAAACCCCGTCGCCTACCTTTGGTCAAGCGGCGTTAATGGCGTCCCTGTTTTCCCAAGCGACGCGAGGACGCGTCTCGTCGTGCATGGCCGCGTGGCCGTCCGCGCCGGAGTTATTGCGTGCAGCCACCCGCTCGCCGCCGCTGTTTAAGACGCCCTCCAGTTATCGCCGCTCATCATAATCCTTCTCGTCGCCGCCGCCTCCCCCTTCCCAGATCCTCTACTCGCCGCTCAAAAAATGTCGTCCTCCCGCAAGATCGCCGCGGCGAACGGCTTCGGCCGCGGCAGCCTCACCGTGGCGGAGGCGTGGGCGCTGTACCACGCCCGGTATCCGGTCCCGCCGGACGTGCGGGCTGCCAAGCGGCGGCGGCTGGAAGATGGCCGTGAACGGCATTGGCATCCCGCCGCCGCCGAAGCCAGACACGCAGCAATGGCGGGACGCCATCAAGGCCCGTCGGGCTCAACTCACCGCCGAGGAGCGGGCGGATCCGACATGGGCGGCCAAGGACAACGACGGCGGTGGACGACGTACTTCAAGGCCAAGTACGACGTCGAGCTGCACAGCACCGACGGGCTCATCGGCGGGCCCAACGGCTGGAGCAGGGAAGGCCGCGCCCTGTTGCAGGGCGTTCCGGGGCGTACCCTCGAGAACGTCATCCGCGGCCTCCGCAACGGCGCTCCGCGGCTGGAGATGCCGTCGTCGCCGCCGCCTTCTCCTCAATGGCAGCCGAGGAGGACGACGTACTCGTCCTCCTCGCACTCTTCTTCCTCGGGGCCGGCGCGATCGACGCCGTCGGTCCTCGTCGTACCGGTCGGCGCCGTATACCGTTCCCAAACGGGAGGTCAAGGAGGAGCCGGCGACGCCGCGTCAACACGAGGCGTGGCGGTAGCGGCGGCGGGCGGCAGCAAGGGAGGCGCGGCGGCGCCCTCCTCATCCCGAAGCCGGAGGTGAAGGAGGAGCCGGAGGAAGCGTCGCAGGCGGCGCTGCGCGGCGGAGTACGGCGGCAGCAGCGGCTCATCGCCGGCAGCGACGACCCCGAGGACTGCCCGGGGCTGCGGGCGGCGTTCTTGGCGTCCATGGACGACAAGGACGCTCGGAGAAGCGACCTGGACGCGGCGATCGCCATGTCCATCCGCGACTCCGGCAAGCCGCTGGTGGACCTCACCGACGACGGCGAGGCGGGACCAAGCGGCTTGGTGAAGGACGAGCCCGTGGACGAGCCCGTCGACGAGCGCGTCAAGCAGGAGGTCGTCACCGACGAGATGTACAACTTCCGGCAGTACTACGACGCCTCCGGCCGCCGCAAGTGGTTCTAGATTAGGTTTAGTTTTAAAGTTAGTCAAATTTCGTTCGAATCTATGTAAGTTTGGACGAATCTAATCGAATCTAGTCAAGTTTAAAATTTGCGAAATTTTGTTTGGGGGACGCGACTGGGGAGCGACGTCCCCCAAACGCGGCACGAACGAAACACGTCCCCCAAACGCTCAATCCGGCGCGGTTTGGGTGACGGTTTGGGGGACGCGACTGGAGATGCTCTAACGTCGCGTAGGGATTGCTTTTGGTTTTTGATATGGCGTAGAGATGTCTCTTTGTTCCCAAAATAAATAAAGTTCAGTTCATATGGTAACTTTGCTACTTTTTGATTGCTGAAGAAGTGCACCCGAAACAAGCAGATTACTCTACCGACACGGCTACGTATCCAGCCAGCCAGCTCCGAAGACTTGGGCCTAGTTTGACCTTTTTCTAAATCTGAAGTATTATAAAACCATAATATTTAACTTGCTGGGCTAGCAATATTTTAATTTGAAAAAGAGGTTTAGTGTTGTTTTTTCAGTACTTCAAAACTAGCATTTAACATGAGAGCTTTTAGTCACAGTCAAGCCCCATATCAAAGTATTTGAAATTATGGTATTCTGAGAAACTATGGTTTTGTTGGAATATTTCAAAATTATTTTGCTTCAAACACAACCTTAACTCATGTGCTTTCCGCGCGCCAAAACAATGCGCTAGAAGCAAAGATGTTGCGCAGCGCGCCATGAACCGCACGTGTGTCCTCCCACGTTCTCCCTTCCCCGCCGGCAGCAATCAACCGTCCGCTCACGTTCCGCGCGCCATTACTGACATGTTGAATGCCCGTCTCGACATCAATATCGGCTGCTTGGACTCCTATGCCGCCTTCAATGCTAGCTGCTTGGACTTGTGTGCCGACATCTATCCCACGACCACTTGAACTCCTACAACGGCATTGAAGGCGCCCGCCTTCCCATCCTTTTTAATTGCAAGCAGTTGTACCTGCCAGAACCTCAAAACCTAATTCAAGTCCACCTTGCTCGCTAGACCACCGACATCCGGGTGATGGGCAAGTATAGCTTGGTCGTTGAGGAGGGCCACAATTAGAGGTGGGGTTCTCGTCGGGATGCGGCCGTCGTGGCTCGTTGTCGTCTCTGCATGTACGCTCCACGCCACCTCAGGCTTCTAACGGTATGAGGCCCGCACCAAGTTTACCGAGTCATGCCGAGTTTTTCCCCGCGACCCCGTACTCCAGCCATTGTAACGAGTTTCGGTTGAGAAATCAATGCTCAATTACCCTCCTTTCTAGGATGTCGTAGTTGTCATTTCACAGCAGGAAAGAGGACGTTACAGATCCCACAGCGCTGAGTTCGACCAGCCCATCATCGATCGTTGGGTACGCGCGCGACCTGTTGTATCCATGGGTGCGATATGCTGACAGATAAAGAAGAATAATAGATTGGCGGATGATCGATCGATCGGTCGGTCGCAGCCACGTAGAGGCGTCCTCATGCAGCGACGGGCCTCGCCGCTTTTCCTTTCTTGTCTGCTACGCCGGCCGCGAGCTGACCGCCGGAGCGCGCGTCGCTTTTTCCTTTCTTTCTTGTCTGCTACGCCGCGCGCGAGCTGATCGTCACCGCTACCGCGGACGGCCGGACGCCCTACCACTACCAGTACCTACGTGGCGATCTCATCTGCGTACCAGGCGGCGGAACAACCGCCGTTCGTAACCAGCGTGCCACGCTCGCTCACGCGGTCAGTTTCTGTGTCACGCCGACTCCGCCCGCGATCGTCTTCATTTCCTTTCCTTCTCCCCCACGATCACGACCATGACCACCTCCCAAAATTTCCCTCTCCTTCCATCCCCTTTAAATCCCAAACCAAAACGAACACTCCCCTCACCGCTCCTCCGTATCGCAACCTCCCCCCACCCACGATCGACGCAACATGGGCGCGCCCTCCTCCCCCTCCCCGGCCCCGCCGCCGCCGCTCTCCATCACCTCCCCTCCCACTCCCCCGCCGCCGGCCGACGAGCCGTCCCCAACGCTCCTGCGCCTGCGCTGCGCCGTGCAGCACTACGAGTGGGGCCGCCACGGGGCCACCTCCCTCGTCGCGCGCCTCGCCGCCGCCAGCGACCCCGCCTTCCAGATCGACCCGGCCCTCCCCTACGCCGAGCTCTGGATGGGCACCCACCCCGCCGCGCCCTCCGTCGTCCTCCCGTCCGGCGAGCACCTCCGCGGCTGGCTCGCGCCGGAACAGGGACGCCCTCGGCTCCCCCCGTCAACGAGCGCTGGGGCGGCGACCTGCCCTTCCTCTTCAAGGTACTCCTCCCGCGTCCCTGCTCGGTTACTGCGATCGAAACGATGCCTTCTCGTGCCGCTGATCCCCGATGCTTGCTCGTCTCGCCGCCGCGCGCCCGCGTCTGCTGCAGGTGCTGTCCGGTCGCCAAGCCGCTGTCGATCCAGGCGCACCCGGACAAGGCGCTGGCGGAGGCGCTGCACGCGCTGCGCCCGGACGCGTACAGGGACGCCAACCACAAGCCGGAGATGGCCATCGCCATCACCCACTTCCGCGCGCTCTTCGGCTTCGTCGGCATCGAGGTACGCGCGCGCGCGCCCAAACCCCCAATGCGCCCGTCGTCTCGTCTTGTCCCCTCCCCTGGTATCGCGCGCAGAGTCTTTAATTTCCCCGTGTTTACGTCTGCATATTTATTTTTGTCATGGTCAGCCCAACCCGTGCGCTTGCTTCATCCGCCGACTAAGAGGATAGACGTGGACCTCAATCCTAGTGGGAAGGACACGTTGACATCTTCTCGAATAATACTAGTCTTATGCTCAGAATGTGTGTCCTACTTTTATGCTAGTTGGAATAAGCAGGATTCTTTCCTTCTACCCAACTTGGGCAGCCGGTTTTAAGACGTAGTAATATGATGCAAGTCCTAACGTAAAAAGTTTATGAAAAAAATTAGTTATCAGATGGGATGGTCAAGGTTGTATTTAATAATGTGACGTTAACACTTTAACAGTGGGAAAATTTGAACTCAACATTAGATCCA
>NC_061513.1:300783646-300795392 GCF_022539505.1 Lolium rigidum
ACTTCTTCTAAGTCTCCTCCTTTCACAGACGAGTTACGTTGGTAGCGCCGGCGCTCCTATACATCGCCCGTTGCAGCACAGGAGTCTCGCACGGGAACTCCTCTAAGTTAGCCGTTGGCCGGTGAAGATCCGTCTATTTTATTCCTTCGAGGCATTTCAAAGAACATAGATAAACTTTCCGCTAATACTAAGATGCTGACCACGCCGCTTGTCTTGTATAAGGCCATCCCACATGTCTGAGATAGCTCTGAAGCTCAAAGTCTCGAGGTTGCTGGCATGGTTTTTCCCTTCTTGCACTATCTTTTATATAGCAGCGGTGAAAGGGTATTCCATGCATAAGTGACATGTTGTTTCAGGGGCGCAAATGCATAGCTGACAAGAGGCTTTTTACGGCAGGGATCGGAAAAAATGAACCGTCCAATCAGCAGATCTAATGGTCTAGTTTAGTCAATACTAGTTGATTTTAAGAGTAGTATTTTTTTAACAAAGAGCTATATGAAAGATCCGTCTATTATGGTTCTTTCAGGCGTTTCAAAGGACATAGATAAGCCTTCCGCTAATACTATGATGCTGGCCACGTGGCTTGTCCTTGATAAGACCATCCCACATGTCTGAGATAGTTGTAAAGCTCAAAGCCTCAAGGTCGCCGGCGGCATGGTTTTCCCTTTCTTACACTTTCTTTCATATAGCCGCGGTGAAAGGGTATTCCATACATAAGTGACATGTTGTTTTAGGGGCGCATAGGCACGTCTGACAAGAGGCTTTTTACGGTAAGAATCAGAAAATATGAACCGTCCAATCAACGGATCTAATGGTCCAGTTTAGTCAATACTAGTTGATTAAGAGTAGTATAAGCAATCTGTGCAAGTGGCCGTAGAATTAGGATCTCTTGATGTTTGTAGAGAAAAAACTTATATATTTAAATGGAGTGGCCAAATCTTGACCGAAAATTTGTTTAACATTACAAATTTGTTTATATGCGTACTAAGGAAAAATCAGAATGATAATTATCTCACATAGTGAAACGATGTACTGCCTGCTTAATTTTTTTTTTTTTGCACGGACCTGTTTGGTATTTTTGTGTGTCCACTAAGGATCTAAATTTTAGAAATCCTCATTTGATTGATCGTTAAAAAGAAAGTGTAAAACAGGTTAAAACTCCATTGCAACCAAGATGCAGTTTTATCTAAATGGCAGTGGCAAGTGTCACCGACTTTAGATCAGATGGTTCTTTGTTCGGACCACCCTATTCATTTTGCCGGTTATTGTATGTCTACTTTTAAAACTTTTAAAACTAAAATCATGTGATATTTACTTATTTCTCCGCTCATCCGTATTGCTTGTTATACCCTATCTATAAATCTCTTAGAGCAACTCTAGTCGCCCTCACATGTCGTCGGATCGAGGTATGGGGGCGCCGTGACTATTAGCCGCGTATGGGGGTGTCCCTCCCGAGCCATGCCCCTAACAGGGTTTTTTTTTTAAATTCAAACATGAACTTAAATATTATTCATATTTGGTTATATTTTACAGAATAAAATTCAACCTAAATTTAAACCTAAACTAAACTAAAGTCCGCCATGGCGGCGCTGGTACTAGAACCAGTTGTAGTTGAACTTCTCTTCCTTCCCATCCTTGATACCGCGCTAGGGCCGGCGCTTCTGTCTACGATGCCTCCTCTTGAGATGTTGACGTCGTCAACGTAGAGCGCCCACACTTCGTTGACCCTCAAATTGTTGGCTGGAGCCCACTCCCTACCGCACAACCCTTGTGGGAGGCCGCTTCCATTACTTTCCTGAGACATCGTCTGTGTAGCATTTGCGCTAGTGCTTTGAGTGGTCTAGTGACAGCAACTGTGGGATGTCGGTAATTGCATGGGTGGGAGAGGGGCGCATATTAATGTCACCACATGGGGAAGGCCCAACGATGATTGAACGCCTCGCCTATGCCCGCCTGCGGTTGTCCAATGTTAAATTAGATTGCCTATCTGTTGTGCCAATGACATGGATGGTTCATCTTTCAGTAAACGATTGAAAGGATCGTATGCCGCACCTAGAGGGGGGGTGAATAGGTGCTAACCAATTTTTAGTTCTTTTTCAATTTAGGCTTGACACAAAGGTAAATTCTCTAGATATGCAACTAAGTGAATTTACCTATATGACAAGGTAACCAACTAAGCAAGATATAGCTACGCAATATCTTGGAGATAGAATAGGATAGAGGTAACCGAGAGTGGAGCACGCGATGACACGGAGATGATTCTCGTAGTTCCCTTCCTTTG
This sequence comes from Lolium rigidum, assembly GCF_022539505.1. Taxonomy (NCBI): domain Eukaryota; kingdom Viridiplantae; phylum Streptophyta; class Magnoliopsida; order Poales; family Poaceae; genus Lolium; species Lolium rigidum. The sequence goes on from NC_061513.1 coordinate 300,785,928, forward strand.
CAAGAAGGTACGTCTACGTTTGGAGGAGTGTGGTTGCTACGAAAGCCAAACCAACATCCACAAAGGCTTCACTCAGATCTCCTGTGAGCAACGCCACGAAGGCCTAGCCCACTTCCACTAAGGGATTTCCTCGAGGCGGAAACCGGGCCTTTACAAGGTTCTTGGGGCACACATCCACAACTGAATTAGAGGCTCCCAAATCTGTTACAACACAACAATCAACAACAATACATCAACACAAATCAACTAGGGATCCAAAGAGGAACACTAGCAAGAGGGCTCTCAAACAAATGAGGGAGAAATGTAAATCGCTTCGGTGAGGATGTAGATCAGTGTCTTCTCCTTCGAATCTCCAAAGATCAAGAGCTTTGGTTGGGGGAGGAAGGAGATCTTGCAAATCTTGTGTTCTTGCGGTGGCTCTAATGGTGGTGAAGCTTGGCAGATTTTTGGTGCAATGATTGAGCAACTTGTCCCATTGGAGAAGAGAGCTATTTATATAATTGGAGCTCTCAGATCTGACCATTTGGACGATTTTCAGTAACACCGGAAGTTTCGGCCAGGAGGGCCGGAAGTTCCGGCTGGCACCGGAAGTACCGGCCAAGAGGGCCGGAACTTCCGCCAGGAAGATTCCGCGTCAGCCGACCTAGTCAAAAAAGATTGGGGCGGAACTAGGGCGGAACTTCCGGCCAAGTTCCGGCCAAGTTCCGGAATTGCGAGAAAACCTTACTGGACATACTGAGCCACAATTTCGACGTTTCCGGAACTTGCCCGGAAGTTGGGCGGAAGTTCCGCTGACCGGAACTTCCGGCCTTCTTCACCGGAACTTCCGGTCGGAATAAAACCGCAAAGAGAACCGTGGCCGAGAGGCCACTGTCGGAAGCATAGGGCGGAAGTTCCGCCAGCTGGGGCCGGAACTTCAGCCGAGATGAAAAGCCTTCAGAAACTTCAGAACAGCCATACCATACCACCGGTCAAGTATATCTCATGAAAACTTGTACCTGTCTACATCAACACACATAAATATATAGCTAGTGTTGACATCAAACACACAAAACCCAAAAGGGCGGGAAATGTTCTTCCAATCTCCCCTTTTGGTGTTTGACGACAACACAAGTATTTGCAAGGAATGAATAACGTAAACACCAAGAATGTGAGAGATATAGAGGAGATCCCCCTATTTATGAGCAATACAACATAAGAAGCTCCCCCTATATCTTGCATCCGTCTTCCATGGGTTAGCAATACAACATAGTGATAAGCATATATATAAATAGATCATGCACTCATAGATAACCATAAAAGACTCACATCCGGAGTTTACCAAACACAACGATAAGGTTCCATACACATAGATAAGGTTCACAAACCACATAAAAGCTAAGAACATAGTTCGACACAACCAAGATAAATGGAGTCACTGATAAGCCACAAGTATAGGGGATCACAACAGTCTTCGAGGGAAGTAAAACCCAAATTTATTGATTCGACACAAGGGGAGGTAAAGAATACTTATAAGCCTTAACAACTGAGTTGTCAATTCAGCTGCACCTGGAAAAGCACTAGTAACAGGGGTGATGTGAAAGCAGCAGTAATATGAGAGCAGTAGTAACAATAACACAGCAGCAGTAACAATAACACAGAGGCAATGGCACCAGAAAATAGTTGATACTACTTCCAGTGACATATAGAACGAGTATATGATGATGAAAGATGGACCGGGGTTCCCAGCTATCTTCACTAGTGGTAACTCTCCAATAACAAGTGTTGGGTGAACAAATTACAGTTGGACAATTGATAGGATTGAAATAGCATATATTAAGACAGAACATCAAGATTATTAATCATGTAGGCATGTTTTCCATATATAGTCATACGTGCTCGCAATGAGAAACTTGCATAACATCTTTTGTCCTACCAGCGCGGTGGCAGCAGGGCCTCAAGGGAATCTACGCGGTAATTAAGGTACTCCTTTTAATAGAGCACCGGAGCAAAGCATTAACACTTGGTGAAAACATGTGATCCTCATATCTACGCCTTCCCCTCCAGTTATCCCGATTCTTTGTCACTCTGGGGCCTCGGGTTCCGGACATAGACATGTGCAAACAACTTGTAGATACAATCTAAGCAATAAGTATAGAGCTTAAATCTAAGATCATGCCACTCGTGCACTAGTGACAAGCATTAAACACAACAAGATAGCAACAACAATAACTTCACAAACTTTATAGATAGACTAATCATAATGTAACAATCCATCGGATCCCAATAAACACAACACCGATTACATCAGATGAATCTCAATCATGTAAGGCAGCTCATGAGATCATTGTATTGAAGTACATGGGAGAGAGAGTACCAACTAGCTACTGCTAGAACCCGTAGTCCATGGGGGAACTACTCACGGAGCATGATGGAGGCGGTGGCGTTGATGGAGATGGCTTCCGGGGGCACTTCCCCGTCCCGGCGGCGTGCCGGAACAGAGACTTCTGTCCCCGAAATGGAGTTTCGCGATGGCGGCGGCGCCCCTGGAGTCTTTCTGGAGTTTCGTCAATTGGTGTAGGGTTTTTACGTCGCGAGGGATTTTATAGGCGAAGAGGCGGTGCAAGGGGGTGCCTGGGGAGCCCACACCATAGGCTGTGGCGCCCCCCTTCCAGGCCGCGCCCCCCTGTGGTTTGGGAGCCCTGGGCCTCCCCTCCGACTCTCCTTCGGTGTTCTGGTCCGTCTCGGTGAAATATGATGTTTGGTCTTTGTTTCGTCGAATTTCGAGAATATTGCCCAAACAGCCTTTCTGGAACCAAAAACAGCAGAAAACAGGAACTGGCACTTCAGCATCTTGTTAATAGGTTAGTTCCGGAAAACGCATAAAAACATTATAAAGTGTGAGCAAAACATGTAGATATTTTCATAAAACTAGCATGGAACATCCGAAATTATAGATACGTTGGAGACGTATCAAGCATCCCCAAGCTTAGTTCCTACTCGCCCTCGAGTAGGTAAACGATAAAAAGAATAATTTCTGTAGTGACATGCTACTAACATAATCTTGATCATACTATTGTAAAGCATATGAGATGAATGAAGTGACTCAAGGCAACGATCTATAGTTTGCTAACAAATAGATAACATATAGCAAAACTTTTCATGAATAGTACTTTCAAGACAAGAATCAAAAAGTCTTGCATAGGAGTTAACTCATAAAGCAATAAATTCAAAGTAAAGGCATTGAAGCAACACAAAGGAAGATTTAAGTTTCAGCAATTGCTTTCAACTTTCAACATGCATATCTCATGGATAATTGTCAACACAAAGTAATATGATGAATGCAAATAAGCAAGTATGTAAGAATCAATGCACGAGTTGACACAAGTGTTTGCTTCTAAGATGGAAGGAAGTAGGTAAACTGACTCAACATAAAGTAAAAAAGAAAGGCCCTTCGCAGAGGGAAGCAGGGATTAAATCATGTGCTAGAGGTTTTTAGGTTTTGAAATCATATAGAGAGTATAAAAGTAAAGTTTTGAGAGGTGTTTGTTGTTGTCAACAAATGGTAGTGGGCACTCTAACCCCCTTGCCAAACGAGACTTTCAAAGAGCGGCTCCCATGAAGGACGTTATCTCTACCAGCAAGGTAGATCATCCCTCTTCTCTTTTGTTTACACATGTATTTTAGTTTTATTTATGGATGACACTCATCCCAACTTTTTGCTTACACAAGCCATGGCTAACCGAATCCTCGGGTGCCTTCCAACATTCACATACCATGAAGGAGTGTCTATTTGCAAAATTAAGTTGCTTACTGATGAATCAGGGCAAAACATGTGAAGATAATTATTAATGAAAGTTAATTAATTGGGGCTGGGAACCCCCCTGCCAGCTCTTTTTGCAAAATTATTGGATAACCGGATGAGCCACTAGTCCATTGGTGAAAGCTGCCCACCAAGATTGAAAGATAAAACACCACATACTTCCTCATGAGCTATAAAACATTGACACAAATAAGGAGTAATAAAGTTTTGAATTGTTTAAAGGTAGCACATGAAGTATTTACTTGGAATGGCAGAAAAATACCACATAGTAGGTAGGTATGGTGGACACACATGGCATGGGTTTTGGCTCAAGGTTTTGGATGCACGAGAAGTATTCCCTCTCAATACAAGGCTTTGGCTAGCAAGGTTGTTTGAAGCAAACACAACTATGAACCGGTACAGCAAAACTTACATAAGAACATATTGCAAGCATTATAAGACTCTACACTATCTTCCTTGTTGCTCAAACACTTTTACCAGAAAATATCTAGACCTTAGAGAGACCAATCATGCAAACCAAAATTTGGCAAGGGGTGGCCCGATCTTCTCAGTAAGCAACGGCGGTGATGATGATCACGGGGTGATGGCAGCGGAGAAACACGACGGTGAAGTGAATGATAACGTCTATGACGCAACGAGATCTCTCGATTGGTCCCTGTCGCCAATGCAACAGCTCTCAACCCTGCAAGATATTCACAACTCCACACACAAGACTTTTTCAGGCTCTACACAATATCAAGCAATATGGTGTAGGGATTCAATAGTTTTGCTAGAGCAAACAACTAAGAACTAGGGTTTATCTTAAACGTGGTCTAAAGCAGCTAGAGGGGCGTCACGGGCACTTATATAGGCTTCGGGACGACTTCCGGTCGAAAAGATACAAGAATAACCGACCCGGAATAGATCTGGTTGGAGACAGACTCGGACGAATCCGGTCCGGAATCCGGTCAACCGGGCCGGGGACCGGGTCGACCGGTCCGGCATCCGGTCAACCGGTCGGCAACCGGGAAGTTCGCAAAATTCGTCCGGTTGGGTTCCGGTATGATGCATCCGGTTGGCGGCGGTCAACCGGGCCAGGGACCGGACTGGCCGGTCTAGAGGCCGGTCTAACCGGGCGCTGGACCGGCCTGGACGTCGACTTCTCCTTTTGCACATGCCTCCCGCTCCTCCCTCGCGCGTCCATGAGATATCTTCATGTCCAGCTCCATGTCCAGCTTCACGTCCATCTTGACGTACGTCTTCATGTCTAGCTTCTCCTCTACTCCTCGTGCGATGCTCGTCTCCTCTTGATACCTGATGATACATAAGTAATAGGACTTAGGCAGTATAAAGTTCTCATCAATCAAAGTACCGTTTAGAAACAAGTTCACCTGTTGTTTAAGTAGCTTCGCACGAGCCCTTGTAATTGGTGTCGTGGTATCGTCACGGCATATGCCATAGGGTGGCTAATCGAAGGGGCTCCTGAGAGATCTCACGGCGGTATCCGGAAGCGGGTTTGGGCACGAGCGACACGGCGACGTACCCGGGTTCGAGGCCCTCCGGTGGAGGTAAAACCTCTACTCCTGCTATGAGTGTATATGGTAATCACACGTGACAATGGTGCTCCTAGAGCTGTATCCCAGCTGGCCCCGAGAGGCTAAGGGAGACGATGGTCTCTCTCACGGGCAGCGTCTGTAGGTAGGTGAAAGCAATAAGTGTTCGATCGTCCCCGCACGAGAGGGTAGTGCGGCTTATATAGGCACCGGCACTTTACATATAAGACCCTATAGTCTACTGGCCGGCTTGGCCGGCTCGGCTCCCGCTCCTTCCCGAGGCGGTGACGTCGGGAGCCGTCTGAGGCGTCGTGGCTCGTCCCATCCGGCTGCCCGGGTCGGCGGTATGGAGAGGAGGTGTCTCGTCGCCGTCAGCCCACTGTAGCCGCACGGCGCGTCGTAAGCCATGATGGCCTGTCCGGCGCGTGGCACTATTGCTCCACGAGTGCCCCGCGCTTTACGGAGGATGAAGTCGGCCGTGGACTTTGGGAACCCGGATCACCAACCCGGTTCCTTCCAGTGCAAGACTCGCCAGCCTCGAGTCGGTCTGAGGTACAGACCCCCAGTCGGATATGGCTTGTAGAAGCCGGCCCAACTACAGCATTGGCGGCCGTAGCTAGGCCGACTAGGACCTAGAGCCGCCCGACTTCCGGACCAGCCGGCCACGGCGCCGACTCGCTGCTCCTCAGCCGGCCTTTGCCGCGAGCCGCTCGTGGTCGGCCGGCTGCTCCGCGTCCATTGCCCTACCCGGGTCTTCCCCCGACATCAGCCCCCGAAGCCGGCAAGGTCCTGCGTTTAGAAGGACCTAGGCAGGTTTTCCTGGCTTCTTGAACATATTTGACGGCACTTGGAGGGGCCGACTGAGGATTTCCATTCAGCCGGCTGCGCCCTCATCCGGCTCGTTCTTGCCGGCTGCTTCTAGCCGGCCGCTTTTTACACTTGTATAGTTTTTGCTTTCTTGCAAGATTTGATGGCGCCTCCGCCTTGCTGAAGAGTTTTGGTTCAAGTGGAACTTTTCGTCCGGCTCCGGCTTGCTGCGCGCCGGAGTCTCCGCCGCGCTCGGCCCTCGCGCCCGACTTGACCGGTCCGACGCCTGGCCTGGCCGTCGGTTCGTCTGGTCACATCAATGTCCCTCCGGATCCGGTGCGGTCGTGGGCGACGTGGTGTGGCCGTTTCTGGCAACCGTAGCGATCGTGGGAGGAGTTACGGCGCAGGAAATCCGGAGACGTGGCCCACGATTGCCACGTGGAGGCCAACTTGCCCGCCGCGGTCGGCTATAAATGCCGCGGGGGAGGGTACCGAGGCGGCACTTGCTCACTTCTTCTTCCTCGCGCCCCTGCCTCCGTCGCTCTCCGCGCGCCCAAGTTCTTCGCTGCTCCGGCGAACGTCTTCCGCTGGCGAACTCCGGCGGCCGAAACTTCACCGTTCCGCCGCCACCGCGCCATCAATCCGGCGCCACGGGGCCGCGCGTCTCGACGGAGCGTCCGCAGCCGCCGCTGTCGCCGCCGCGGTCGCAAGGTTCCTCCTCGCCGTTCCACCTTTCTTGGTCGTCTTCTTCTTCTTCGGCCTCGTCAATGGCGTCCCCGGCCGGATCTTGGAGGGGCTCCTACATGCGGGAGGACGACATCGAGCGCTCGGTGCGCCTCCGGCGGATCCCGCGGTCGGTGATCACGCGGGAGCCTGGCAAGGAGACGGAGCCCAAGCCGGAGCCCGGCGAGCGCGTCGTTTTCGGCGCGCATCTCGACCGCGGGCTGGGCCTGCCGGCTTCAACCTTCTTCCGGCGGTTCCTCGACCATTTCGCCTTCGCCGCACCACTCCGCCGGCCAACGCGTGCGTCCTCCCCGAGCCGCTACGTCGCGTTCATGGAGGCTTACGCCGGCCCGTGGCCCGACATCGACTTCTGGAGCCGGCTCTTCTACTTGAAGGCCCAAACCACTGACGGCCACCTGCGGGCCTCGTGGCGCCGCTCGATCTACACCCGGCCCGGTACGCCTTTCCCCAAAATCCCCACCGTCGACTCCGGTGAAGAATTGGCAGATGTCATTCTTCTACGTGCGCAACGACGGGGCGCTCGTCGACCGGATCAATTTGCCGGAGTTCAACCCGGCTCCTCCAGTCGGCCGGATCAATTGGAGCCACAACGCTCGCTCGACGGATCCGAACGCCGATCTGAATATTATCCTGGTAGCCCTCCGAGGCATGGGCCGGCTGCTTGGAGCCGGCACGGGTTTCGCTTGATTGACTAGCTTTCCCCTTTTTCCTTAGGCTGTGGCGGATCGGCGCACCGCTCTGTACAACCGCGCCGTGACCCACTACCACAAGGCCAAGCCGGATCGGGCCGACTTGGCCCGCGAGTCGGAAACCGCCAAGGGTAAGCTTTATGCTTCTTTCGACTTGATGTCTTGTTTTCTTTCTAATCTTGGTTGGCTGACATTTCTTTCCGGCCGACTTGTAGTTGAAGCCGCCAAGGTCCCACAGGCTGGAGTCGGATCTCCGAGCCGCTCGCGACCAATGCGCCGTGAGCGAGGAGGCCGGCCGATCCGCCGCCCGCAAGCTTAAACTGGCTCGATCGAGGCCGACGCGCTGCGCCAGGCCGGAGGCAGAACCACCTTAAGGAGCTTGCTGCTCTTAAGAAGGATGGGGAGGAGAAGTCGGCGGAGCTGAGCAGGCGGCTGGACGAGGTGGAGCGGCAACGGCTTGCGCTCAGGAGGAAGTCTCCACCAAGTCCACGGAGCTGACTGCCACCGCCAAGCGCTGGACGGAGGGGATTGGCGCGCTTGATCGCGGCTTGTCGGGTGAGTGCCTCTGTGTTTCCTTCCCTTTGCCGGCTTTCGGCTGTCGGCTGCCAGCTTGGTTGGTAGCCGGCAGCTGAAACTTATCTTCTTTCGCTATCTCCATCTTCGGGCTGGGGGCGCGTCGGCTCGTGCTGGCCGCCGCCGGCTTACTTTTAGGACTTCGAAAATTTGCATTTTTCAGCTTATTTCGGCTTGTTTAGTCTTGCTTGTTTCCGACATGCTTCTTCCCGCAGCGGCCTTCCCGAGACGCAGATGCGGCCTTGGCAGCCGTTGGCGTTGAGCGCGAGTCTCGGAGGCAAGCGACTGGCGAGGGCAGCTCGGAGTATTTCTCCATGGAGGATCATCTGGCGTCCATGAGTGCCCGCATCGAGCCCATCACCAAGCTTGGCTGGGAGCTTCGGAAGGCGGCCGAAGAGCTGGTGCCCATGCTGTGGCCTGACGAGGCGGCGCCGCAAGATATCTCTGGCCTCGTCGCTGCGATGGAGCGGGCACCGGATCGTTTCCTCGACTGGAAGGAGTCGGCCACGCGCGCCGGTGCCGACATGGCGCTGTCCTTCGTCCTCTCTTGGTACAACGAGGTGGACCTGGGGCAGCTTGAGTTCCGGCGAGCCAGCGTGGAGGACAAGCTCCCAGCCGATCTCAAGGCCGCCCGCCTTGCTCGAGCCAGCGCCATCGCCGAGTTCGTCGACAAGGCCCTCTTCGTCGCGGACCCGAACCCTCCTCTGTCCGATGGAGAGTACATGGATGATGAGGAGGCGGAGGACGTGCCTGAGGCCGACCCGGCAGCCGGCTCCACCGATGCTCCTCCAGCTGGCGCTTAGTTTACCTGTCTTTTGATTGTTGCTTTTGCCAAGACAATTTATTAAATCCCCGGGATGCCGGGTGCATATGTAAGACAATATAATTATCCTTTTATTAAGGCACACTTTAATGTGTTTGTTAATCATTTGTGTGCCGGCTTGCTTTCTTTCGACTTGTTCGCTTTTTCCTATCCGCCCCACTCTTTGGCTGTGCTCTTGCCGGTCGTACGTCCGACTTGCGATCCGTCGCCGGATCAAGAGCGGGCCGCTGAGGGAGGCCGACAGTACTTCAGTCGAACGAGCTGAATTCGGCAATCCGACACTTTATGAAAGTTTGCAAGTCAACTCGCTTTTACTCTTTCCCTTAGTCGTTTTTCGCGTGCCGGCTCCCTAGGCCTTACTCCCGCCAGCCGGACAGCCGGGTTGCGGTCTGTAGCTGGATCGGAAGCCGGCTGTCGGAAACCAGATCACGTTACTGAGCCGACCGCGTGAGAGGGTTCAAGCCAATTGGCGAAACAAGGTAAAGTGTAATATCC
>NC_061513.1:300795492-300824221 GCF_022539505.1 Lolium rigidum
CCTAAGCCCCTATCGGAGGGCATTGGCGAGGAGTACCCTCGACAGAGTCCCAAACTGTTGTCGTGGTCGGGGTCCACCCGTGAGTGGGAATAATGGGACCGGCGAGGACCCAGGGTCGGGGTATGCAACAAAGGGTGGGTGTGCGAGGTAGCGGAGGAACATGATTGGCTAGACCTTATACCGGGCCTCACACCATAGGAAGTGTGAACGGGTTGCGCGCCCGGTTGGCACCAAGGTTAAGATCTCTTATGGGTAAAGCAACACACCTCTGCAGAGTGTAAAGAACCGTGACCTGTCACTCCCTCGTTCCGGGATATGGAACTACGAACGCGGCCGGAAAGGAGCTCCATGAATTTCTAGTAAACCGGTGAAGGCTGACGGACATAGTTCTTCTGAATAAAAGCAACCTTTTGAAGAAATGATTATGAAAACCTGCATTGGTATTAGACTTTCTGGTCTAATGCCGTAGCTAGTGCATTAAACACCTCTTTCCTATAATGAACTTGTTGAGTACGCTCATACTCATCCCACTCTTAAATCCCCTTCTTAGGTATGGAGGCATTGAAGGAGGATCTACAGTGCAACTCGAAGGTCGAGGAGTCAAAAACTACTTCACGGGACAGAACCCTGTCAGAGGAGTCAGATACCACATCCAACAAGGAGAAAACCTAGTTTAGCCATAGAAGGGAACTTGCTTCCTAAATCTAGCTCCTACTTAGCTAGAATCTATTCTTAGCCTCTTTAGATAGTTAAATACTCTACAAATAGAGTTCGTGATAAGACTAGTCTACGAGTCGTTCTTCTGGAGTTTATTTGCAGATTTACCTCGTTGTAAAGTAGGAGGCTATGATGATCTTATGTAATGGAGTCAATGTTGTAATTCTATAGACATGCCTTGGACGCGCATATGTTTCTGTTGTACCACTCTGAGCGATATGATACTAGTGGAACGGTGTTTCATTGGTGTTATATCAGACTTGCATACTACACCATGCAGTGGTATGCCGGGTCACCACAATAGCGCTGCAGAACATGACCCTGTTTCGCGTATTTTTCACTTTCAGAGACCTATACGGAGTCAAATTGACCTGGGATTTTTGGAGCGTCACTTTTTTTATCGGGAGGAACATCATGGGCCCTAAATGCTCACCTGGAGAGGTCCGAGGGGCCAAAAGAGACCAGGTGGCACGACCAAGAAGTCTGGCCGCGCCACCCTACCTCTTTCAGCCATCGATCTCCTGTTTGCCCTGATTCTTTCATGAACCAACGTATTTTGCCATAAAACCCACTATATATATGGCCCCAAAGAGTTCTTGGGAGGAGAGCGCCACGGAAAGATAGAAACACCGAAACGGAGGCTGCTGCAGAGAAGATTGGAGGGGGAAACTCTGTCAAGATCACCGCCGGAGGGATCTCCACCTTCTCCAACGTCTTCATCATCATTCCCATGACCAAGAGGAAGTAGCCCACCTCTAGACTACGGGATTGTGGCAGTAGCTTGATCTGTTTCTCTCATGTTCTTCATAATACTTAGTGCCATATGAGCTGCCTATCATGATTATGGTCATATTTGTAATACCTATGTGGTGGATCCTTGTTCTAGGATATTTTTTTATGAGATCTGATCTTATTATATTGTGAGATGTATTGATAGATGCATATTATGTACCGCGTTCTTAAGTTTATGTTTCGATCTAACATATATGCAAGAGTGTGTGTCGGGTGATGTGTCTATTAGATGGAGTAGCATGGTTTTAGTGATTGGATAGTGACAATATGTTCATGATCTATTACTGCTTTGCCTTTCTTTTGCTACCTCACTAGGGATAAAGTGATGAATGCATGTGCTATGTTCATCATGTGACAACAATGATGATCTTGTTTATTCAAGGTGCATATTTGATATTTAAACTTCATGTCAAAGTACTTATTGCTATGCTCTGTGAATTCTTAATACAAGATTGATGAAGTTTCTTTCTTGTGGAGTATAAGAGAGGTGTGTTGCATCATCTCTATGTTAGGATGTGAAGCCCATATTAATTCTGATCTTACATATAATATTATCTGCACCTTCACATCTCATTGATGAATTGTTTTTTCTTCACCACAACTTTAAGAGAAAATTGTCAAGTGAACCCATGAACCCCGGTTCACTTTTTATCATAAGAAACTCCTTTATATTGCTTTTACATTGTTTTCTATTTGCTGCACTATTTTATTTACAAAAATATTTAATTTTCTTATTTACATCCAAAACACCAAAAACAATCAACCTCTTTATAGTTTTTACTTAATATTTTATCTAGTTTAGTTTCTATTTGTTTATTACTACTTGTGTTATTTACTTACGTGAAACCTTACTCTTTACAATCACACGGTGGAGTTGGGGACACAAGGCATTTACTTTACTTGCAGGATTGCTTGAAGAAGAGAGAAGAGTACACTCTTGCATCCAGTTCCCCGAGAGTTCAATATAAACCCTCGAGTCACCCTTGTGGGGGAAGATACTCCCTTGATACAACACTCTGCACTTGGATTCCCAACGTATCAAGATATGTTTGGTGTTGCTAGCAGCCGTCGTCAGTGATAGTCAATCACACCGCGAAGGCGGGGGCCCTCCACGGTTTCTAATCCAACCTGTTGGGGAGGGGCCGTCCCACTCGATGGGCTTTTGACCTGCCCCAGCTCTACCGGGGCGTGAGAATGGTGGATGGGTCGACTATCATGGCCCCTTTTGAGCCCAAGGAGGTGAAGACCGCCATTAATGGGATGGACCGATCCAGTGCCCCAGGCCCTGATGGACTGGGGCCTATCTTCTACCGGGCTGCTTGTGCCACTGTGCAACCAGCCTTGCTTTGCCTCTTCGATGTTGTCCATGCTCGCAACGCAAATCTGGGTGCGCTTAACAGAGCACATGTGGTTCTGCTACCCAAGGCGTAGGGGGTTCTTGCTCCTAAGGATTACCGTCTGGTGTCTCGCCATAATTGCTCAATCAAGGTTGTTTGGAAAGCACTCACCACCCGTCCGCAGTCTCAAATTGGGAATCTTGTGGATGAAAATCATGCTGGATTCCTCTCTGGCAGGAGTATCTCTGAGTACTTCTTATTTGCGACCGAGCTGGTTCAGTGCTGTTTCAAACGGAAAGCTCCCACTCTTGTTCTGGACTTCTCGAAGGCCTTTGATTCCATTGATTGGCAGAGCCTGCGAACTGTGATGCTTGCAAGGGGCTTCCCTCCTCTTTGGTGTGATTGGAAGGATATGATCCTCACCTCGTCAAAATCTAATGTTCTTCTCAATGGTGTGCCTGGTCCCTAGATTGACTGTAAAAGGGCTTCATCAGGGAGATCCTTTGTCGCCCTACATGTTCCTCCTCGTTACAGATGCGCTGCAACAACTATTCTGCCAGGATCCGCTGTTATGCCAGCCCCTTGTCCCTAGCGACCCATGCCGGGTGCTGCAGTACGCAGATGACACTTTGGTCATCATGAGGACTGATTTTCAAGTAGCGGTGCGGTTGAAACAACTCCTTGATCAGTTTCCCGAAGCTACTGGACTGGCTATCAATTTTCATAAAAGTACACTACTGGACTGCAGATGATCTTCTGGAGATACAAGCGGCCCTTGGCTGCCGTGTTGAGGGATTACCTCAAATTATCTGGATTGCCCCTATCCTGTTAGAAGCTGACATTGCTGAACTTCGCCCCTATTGCCGAAGTGGACAAATATCTGTTTGGATGGTGTGCTATTCTCCTCTCCTCCGGTGGCAGGGTTCTTCTGCTAAACGCCCTCCTTGATGCCCTTCCTACTCTCGCCATTGTGGCTCTCGAGCTCCCGTACACCATGCTACATGCCATTGAAGGGTTGCGCCGCGCTTTCCTCTGGAACGCCGTTGATCGATCGACCGGCGCCAAGTGCCTCGTGGCATGGGACGCTATGTGCCGGTCCAAGCGTGAGGGAGGTCTGGGCATCAAAAACCTCACCGCCAAGAATGAGTGCTTGCAGCTGAAACTTGTCCATCGTCTCCACTCCATCGTCGATGCTCCCTGGTCGCGTTGGGCCTGGAACGCTTCTGCTAGCCACACTACGCCTAGGCACCACTAGAGGCACCTCGTGGCGCTCATGCCGCTCTATGGAAGCATCTCGTTAGAGTGTGTGGGGGACGGGTGGTGCACTGCCTTCTGGCTTGATCCCTGGATCGGTGGTGAACCGATCGGCATCCGTTGGCCCGTCCTTCCCTCACATGCTCTGAATCGCGAGGACTCGGTGTGCGATGTTATTGGTCCATCAAGCTCGTCTCCCCTAGGTCACGCATCAGCTGCCTGCCCTCATCAAGCTCGTCGAATATGTCGTCCTCACGGAGGAACATGACACGCGTGTGATGCCCCGGTGCCACAAGAGGAACATGAGTCTTGATGCATCTGCCATGTACGAGCTGAGAATGTGGGGTGGAGGGGATATTCCTTGCTATGATTTTGTCTTGGAGAATCATGCGCCGTCCGAAGTGATTTTTTTCCTGGTTGCTGTCCAAAGCCAGGGTGCAGTTTTGGTGCTCCTTGCAGAAGAAACACGTTTTGACTGAAGAAGAGGCCAATCTATCGTGCCCCTCTTCAGACTGCAAACCACATCTTCTTCGAATGCTCCTTTGCGATAAGATTCTGTGAGGCTGTTGGCTTCCAGTTCCCAAGTGGTGCAGATGTCCGACAACTCTACACCTACTCTGCTCCCGCTGCTATTTCGCCCGATCGGCGTCTACTTTCACCATCCTGTGTCTATGGAATCTCTGGAAGCACATAAATCAAGGAAAAAAATAGCGCACTATAACAAAATAGCGTGGGTCTAAAAATACGCTATTAGCATGCTATAGCGTGCTATTAACGCGAATAACGCGCTATAGCGCCAAAATAGTGTTGGATAATTAGGCACAATTTCCATGATTAATTCCAGAATATAAAACATGATGACAAGAACTACTAACATGTGAAACTCGAACATACTAGATGCATTAATCAACATGAGTAGCAGCAGCACAAACAGTAAAGCATCCATCGCTAAACAGATCGAGATACGTCGCACGTACCGATCTGGTGGTGGTGGCGGTGGAGGTGTAGCAGATGATGTCGCAGCAGTAACGTTGTTGATGACAACGTTGTTGACAACGGGGACGACGGGTCGAAGTAGACGGCGTTGAAGACGACGGTAGGCAGTACCGCCCGACTTGGACGGAAGGCGACCCGTGATCAAGAATCGGAGCAGCCGCGCGAGCGCTTCCCAAAAACCTAATTCGCCCTCTCCCGTACAGGATCGCAAGGACGAGTGGTTCCGGAGACCTGCTCTCCCGTTCGCCGATGCACGTCGGCGCGCGGGATGGAGTAGGGTACGATGGCGGCGCAAGCAGAGAGAGGTGGAAACCCTAACTCGTGTATTCAGTATGTTTCTGCGGTAGCCGGGCAAGAGATTATATAGGCTCGGGAAACCCTAGGCAACGTGGGCCACGCCCACGTCGCACGTTTCGAGTCGGTTACAGATAGCCCACGATCCGGGAGCGACCCGAACCGACTAACTGCGACGCGTCCGTCTAGGACTCTGTTCGTTTTCCTGAGCTGCAAAAAGTAAGGAAAGTCTCGGCTCGAGGCTCAATCCACTCATCACGAGCGCGGCGCGCGCGTCGTGACGTGTCGTGTCGAGTCGAGACGAGCGAGCGAGGAGGAGGAGGAGCACGCGCGTGTAGCACTCCTATTCTCACTCACTTACTAGTGGTGGAACAACCCACCTTATAAGGTGGTCTAACTTCCTCCCAACTTTCCATGTGGGACTAAACTTCCCACCTCTTGCCACTCCCTAGTGAGCTGCCACCAACTTGGGCTCAAACTCACAAGGCTGCCACTAAGTGGGCTTTGAGATTTATAGGGAAAATCTGAAATCTAGTATGGGCCACCAAATGTGGGCCCAATATTTCAACAATCCCCCACCAGATCTCAAATCCTCATTTAGAGATTTACCAATACTCGCTGCTTGTTTATATACCAGTGTTTCAGCGGAGACTGTTAATTTGAACTTCCGCCTAGAACCTTAAGCTACATCCATTCACACTTGAACAATGGACTAAGCCTTGAATTGCAAGTTTTGCGTGAACAGGGTTTCACTCAAAGTCATAACCAGTACATGGCTGCCGGTAGCCTACCCCGCGGGTGAAGCATATGCGTCATACTTCGTGGTCTCTTCATGAGTTTACTAGAGATCACCCAAATCTCATAGATTGCGACGTTTAACAATCAGACTCATATAGGTGTGTTATTTCAAGAATGCTCTGTAGGACAACATCTTTGCTAATATAGCCAACATAAACACATTAAGGCTTGTTGCCAACCTGCCTTACAGCAATTGAGAGTTGTGCATCTTCACATAGAGAGGGTTACATAATACTCTCCTCAATTAAACCACTAGTTTATTCTTCCCAGGTCCTAATTCACGGGATCTCCGATCACAAAGGTTGGGTTACCACTATGGTGTAACATCAACGGGTCTCAAACCCATCTCCCTCGATGCACTTTCTATCACATTACGTGATAGTCCCTTTGTAAAGGGATCTGCCAGGTTTTTGTCTCTGTTTGAATATATGTAACAGTTATTACTCCTGAGTTTCGCAATTTCTCGATAGACTTCAAACGTCTCTTGACGTGTCTTGATGACTTCGCGTTATCCTTAGAATTGTTCACTTTGACAATTACGGTTTGATTGTCACAATTCAAAAGGATTGCCGGAACAGGTTTTTCAACCACAGGCAAGTCCATCAAGAACTCACGCAACCATTCCGATTCAACAAGTGGTTGTATCCAAAGCAAGAAGTTCTGCTTCCATAGTTGACCTCGTCAATATGGTTTGCTTGCAAGATCTCCATGACACTGCGCCACCTCCAAAGGTAAATACATACCCGCTAGTGGCGTAGAGATCAGCTACATCAGAGATCCAATTCGAATCACTATATCCTTCAAGCACGACTGGATGCCCTGAATAGTGAATCTCATAACTCATTGTACCACATAGGTAGCGCATGACCCTATCAAGTGCATGCCAATGATCAGTACCCGGGTTTGACATGAACCTACTCAACTTGCTAACAGCAAAAGAGATGTCGGGTCTAGTCGCGCTCGCTAAGTACATGAGTGAGCCAACAATCTGAGAGTATCTCAGTTGATCTACAGCAATCCTCCGATTCTTGCGTAATGTCACACTGGGATCATAAGGTGTTGGAGAAGACTTGCTGTCAATATAGCCGAACCGGCTCAAGATCTTCTCAACATAATGAGATTGTGTTAGAGTAATCCCACTCTCATTCTTAATAAGCTTGATGTTCAGAATTACATCAGCTTCTCCCAGATCTTTCATATCAAAGCACTTCGACAAGAAAGACTTGACCTCGTGTATTACTTTCATGCTTGTACCAAATATCATAATATCATCCACATAGAAACACAGTATAACACCTTCGCCCCCACCATGGCGATAGTAAACACACTTGTCAGCCTCATTGACAACAAAGCCTACAGAAGTCAAAGTTCTGTCAAACTTCTCATGCCATTGCTTAGGTGCTTGTTTCAGGCCATATAAATATTTCAGCAACTTGCACACCTTTCTTTCTTCACCTTTTACTACGAACCCATCAGGCTGATCCATATAGATTTCCTCTTCCAACTCTCCATTAAGAAAAGATGTCTTTACGTCCATTTGATGAACGATAAGACCATAGGAGGCAGCCATGGACAGTAGTACTCGAATGGTGGTAAGTCTTGCGACAGGTGAATAGGTGTCGAAGTAATCTTCGCCTTCTCTCTGTGTGTAGCCTTTAGCTACAAGCCGCGCCTTGTACTTCTCAATAGTACCATCAGGTCTTAGCTTCTTCTTGAACACCCATTTGCAGCCCACAGGCTTGCATCCATGGGGTAGTTCGATAGCTCCCAAGTTCCATTAGAAAGAATCGAGTCCATCTCGTTATGGACAGCTTCTTTCCAAGTCATCTCGCATCCGGAGATGCATATGCCTCTGCAATGGACGTGGGAGTATCATCCACAAGGTACACAATGAAATCATCACCAAAGGATTTTTCAATCCTTCGTCTCTTGCTCCGTTTAGGAGCTTCATTGTCATCCTTCTCGCAACATTCTCATGTGATTGTTCAAAATACTCATTAGATGTACTAGACTCGAGGATTATCTCAGTAGAAATTCTAGCAATGCTATGCATATCTTTCATAGGAAACATATTCTCAAAAAATGTTGCATCACGAGATTCCATAATAGTATCAACATGCATATCAGGTACCTCGGATTGAACTACTAAAAATCTATATCCTACACTCCGAGGAGCATAACCTAGTGTTATCACCAGAATTTGACCGGATCAGAAGTGGGCCGCGATCAAGATAGGCTTGAAGATATATACATAGAAGAAATACATGAATCGGCCTTGTGTACCAAGTTTGGGCTAGTTTGCCCGTGTATCTGTACCATAGTAGGATGCGTGTCGGTTAGGAGTTAGAGTTTTACCCGTGCACGGTTAGGTGCACGCTTGAATTAGAAAGTCCCCTGGACTATAAATATGTATCTAGGGTTTATGGAATAAAAAACAACCAACGTTCAACACAAATCAATCTCGACCGCATCGCCAACTCCTTCGTTTCGAGGGTTTCTCCTGGTAAGCACCATGCTGCCTAGATAGCATCTTGCGATCTATGCAGCATAAGCTTATTTACGTTGTTCATGCGTTGCTCGTGCTGAAGCCTTTTTGATGGCGAGCAACGTAGTTATCTTAGATGTGTTAGGGTTAGCATTGTTCTTCGTATCATATGCTCGTCGTAGTGCAACCCTTATACATCTAGCCGCCCTTACACCTATCTTAGGTGTAGGGGCGGCACCCCGCTTGATCATTGTTTAGTAGATCCGATCCGTTACGGTTGCTCCTTGTTCTTCAAGGATTAGTTTAACATCCGCAATAGTTAGGCCTTACAAAGGGTTGGAGGATCCAGCGGCGTGTAGGGTGTAGTTTGCTAGCCCTAGACAGGATGTTCCGGGATCAACCTCGTGTTGGTTTTTAGGCCCTGTCTAGGATCGGCTTACGATCACCGTACGCGAGCGCGAGGCCCAATCGTGAGTAGGATGATCCGATTATGCGGTGAAAACCCTAAATCGTCGAGATCGCTTTAGCTTTATCTTGATCAAGCAGGACCACCATATATTCGTACACCTCGTACGAATCATGGGTGGATCGGCTCTTTGAGCCGATTCACGGGACAACCCGAGAGCCGATCGAGGCTCGTATTTAACGTTTACGTGTATGCCATGCAGAAACTAAGCGAGGCATCATCCAACACCTTCCCCGACCTGTATAGGTCAGGTGGCACGCCCTTGCGACAGCATCGGACGTGTGACCAGAAGGCTTTGCGGGCCGTCGCTCTGAGGGACTGGGGCCAGCCGCAGCCCTGAGTTGTTCCCGGCTCTACGGTGTTGCCAGTCGCTGCCCGCCGGTGGGTTTCTGACCGCAACACCTAGAAAGATACAATCCACTGTCTTTGGTCAAAGTTTGCGCTTCTTAGTAATTGGAATATTGACTTTCGCCAAACATCCCCATGTGCGCAAATACGAAAGTGATGGTTTTCTCCCAGCCCACTCCTCGTAAGGGGTTTTATCTTTATTCTTGTTAGGAACTCTATTCAGGACATGACATGAAGTCAATAAAGCCTCCCCCACCATGCCTTAGATAAACCAGCAGTGGCTAACATGGAATTCACCAAGTCGAGCCGACGTGCGGTTTTTCCTCTCGGCAACCCCGTTTGATTGGGGTGAATAGGGAGGCTTCCTCTCATGAATAATGACATGTTCCTCACAGAATTCATCAAAGATTTTAGGAAAATATTCGCCACCACGATCCGACCTAAGACGCTTGATCTTTATCTCTAGTTGATTTTCAACTTCGGCCTTATAAATTTTAAAGTAGTCTAAAGCTTCATCTTTAGTTCGCAACAAATAAACATAGCAAAATCTAGTCGCATCATCAATCAATGTCATGAAATATCTCTTTCCACCTTTTGTCAACACACCATTCATCTCGCATAGATCAGAATGTATGAGTTCTAGAGGTGTGTGAGGCTTCCGAGGTTGCTTTGATTGCACACAACTATGGCACTTAGAACCTTTGGCAATGGTGAAATTCGGAATTAAACTTAAACTAGATAGCCGAGACATTAAACCAAAATTAATGTGACATAAACGAGAATGCCAAACACTGGTATCATCACTAACATTGCCACAAATATGGTTCACGTACTTATTACTGAAATCGTAAAGCAAAAGCGGAACAAGCCTCCGCACTCATAGCCTTTACCAATAAATTGTCCAAACTTGGAAACAACTACTTTATTCGACTCTAAAACAACCTTAAACCCATCTCTCGCATAGAAGGGAGCCGCTAACGAGATTCTTGTTCATAGTAGGGACATGCCGCACGTTCTCGACCGCACGATCTTCCCCGAAGTGAACTTCGGATCTACCGTGCCAACACCACGAACGTAAGCATGTGACCCATTCCCCATCAAGACGGAAGAATCCCGAGCGACCCGGTAAGAAATGAACATGGATATGTCAGCACACACATGAACATTAGCACCTGTATCAATCCACCAACATGGAGATTGAAATACCGAAAGAACAAGAAAGAGATTACCGTACCCATCAAGCATTGCTAGCGGTCACCGTGTTGACTTGCCTCGCCTTTTTCTTGCGGTCTGCCCTCTCCGGACAGTCCTTAGAAAAGTGGCCAGCCTCTCCACACGTAAAGCAGCTCAGATCTCGCTTTGTTTATCATCTTCTTCTTCTTGAAGGTTGTAGTTTTCATAGGCTTATTGAAGGAGGACTTGTTATTCCCTTTGTTCTTGTCTGTAGGGTTTCTTCGCACCATGTTGGCGCTAGACTCGACCCTCTCCTTTCTCGCATTATCCTTAGCCCGAGCTTTCTCCTCAACATCAAGAGATGCTATCGATTTTCAACCGATATCTCCTGTCTCTTGTGTTTGAGAGTTGTGGCAAAGTTCCTCCATGAAGGGGGCAACTTAGCGATGATGCATCCAGCCACAAACTTGTCGTGTAAGGCACACTTAAGGAGTTCAAGCTCTTTCGCAATGCACCGTATCTCATGAGCTTGTTCGACTACGTAACGGTTGTTAACCATCCCGATGTCATGGAAGCTCTCCATGATGTACAGTTCATCGCTCGCATCGGTTGCACCGAACTTAGCATTCAAGTGCATCCCGTAGCTCTTTACCATCCGTTAAGTGCATATACACATCACACGTACGATCGCAAGAATACTTAGAACGCATCCGACGAAGAGAGTATTGTTTTCCTTGAACTTGTTCTGATCTTGGTCAGATATAATTCCTTCAGTAAACCATCGCTAACTTCGAACACTTTCGTATGAGTAAGCCGTAGCATGGCCTTATACTGCCACCTCTTAAAGTGCACACCGGTAAACTTATCCGGCCTCAGTGCATCGGAAAAACCAGCCATTTTTAACTCAGGAAATTGCCTACAATTAGGTTTTTGGATTGTTGGATAATTAGGCACAATTTCCATGATTAATTCCAGAATATAAAACATGATGACAAGAACTACTAACATGTGAAACTCGAACATACTAGATGCATTAATCAACATGAGTAGCAGCATCACAAACAGTAAAGCATCCATCGCTAAACAGACCGAGATATGTCGCACGTACCGATCTGGTGGTGGTGGCGGTGTAGCAGATGATGTCGCAGCAGTAACGTTGTTGATGACAACGTTGTTGACAACGGGGACGACGGGTCGAAGTAGACGGCGTTGAAGACGACGGTAGGCAGCACCGCCCGACTTGGACGGAAGGCGACCCGTGATCAACAACTGGAGCAGTCGCGCAGAGCGCTTCCCAAAAACCTAATTCGCCCTCTCCCGTACAGGATCGCAAGGACGAGTGGTTCCGGAGACCTCCTCTCCCGTTCGCCGATGCACGTCGGCGCGCGGGATGGAGTAGGGTACGATGGCGGCGCAAGCAAAGAGAGGTGGAAACCCTAACTCGTGTATTCAGTATGTTTCTGCGGTAGCCGGGCAAGAGATTATATAGGCTCGGGAACCCTAGGCAACGTGGGCCACGCCCACGTCGCACGTTTCGAGTCGGTTACGTATAGCCCACGATCCGGGAGCGACCCGAACCGACTAACCGCGACGCGTCCGTCTAGGACTCTGTTCATTTTCCTGAGCTGCAAAAAGTAAGGAAAGTCTCGGCTCGAGGCTCAATCCACTCACCACGAGCGCGGCGCGCGCGTCGTGACGTGACGTGACGTGACGTGACGTGTCGAGTCGAGTCGAGCGAGCGAGGAGGAGGAGGAGGAGCGCGCGCGTGTAGCACTCCTATTCTCACTCACTTACTAGTGGTGGAACAACCCACCTTATAAGGTGGTCTAACTTCCTCCCAACTTTCCATGTGGGACTAAACTTCCCACCTCTTGCCACTCCCTAGTGAGCTGCCACCAACTTGGGCTCAAACTCACAAGGCTGCCACTAAGTGGGCTTTGAGATTTATAGGGAAAATCTGAAATCTAGTATGGGCCACCAAATGTGGGCCCAATATTTCAACAAATAGCGTAGCGTCGGCTCTTCAGATATGCTATAGCGTGCTATTACCGTTAAAATAGCGCGCTATTTTTTTCCATGACATAAATGCCCTCGCCTTCCGTGAGCAACAGCCCTGCCTCGCTCCGTGAATGTGTCGCGAAGATGCTCGTTTCTGGAGAGCTCTCCTTCCTGGCGACCAGAACCACGGGAGAGTTGAGTTTGTGAGCGATGGCAGTTGTACCGACATGAGTTGAGGAAGGAGAGGACGATGCGGCATGAGACAGGAGAGTCCGACCGGGTCATGTTGCTCATTCCACCGCCGGAAGAGAGCATCTGCAGCGAAGACGGTACAAGTGCAGGTAGTGGAGCAGAGAAGTTAGACGGAGACGAGGACGATGAGGTGGAGGAAAGCAAGGGGTGTACCGAACAGTTTTTTCCAGGGCTCTCGGGCGAGACGCGATCGAAAAGCGATCTAGTTACCCTCAGTCGCCGGTGTCGCCGCTGCTGGTTCCCCTTGCCCTCCGCTAGCCGCTGTGGCGGCTGGAGGGTGGGGGAACCTTGGATCGGATGATCGGTTCCCGTAGGGTGTTCGAGTTCTTCGTCTTTGATGTAGGGGCATCTATGGCGACGAGAATAAAGGTCCTTCAACCTGCCCCATCGAGGTTCTTTCATGGAGGAGCATCGACGGGTTGAAGTTTGGAGTCGATCATCGGGCATTAGGTATGACGTGTTAAATTTTTATCTACGGCGAATACGTTTACTGGAGAGGATGATATCGCAGTGTATTGGTGTCCTCAAGTTCTGCGTCCACCTAATGAAGCTCAGCCCAGGTACGACTTTGTTAGGGAACTTGCGAGTTTGGTGTCCCTGGCCGGAGCTAGGATTATCTCCCGGCCCTTCTCGGTACTAGCTTCTCCGGGATAGCGATCTCTCGAGACCGTGGTCACCGGCACCTTCTGACTTCCCGACTGCTGCTTCCACAAGTGCCTGGGTTTTTTCTAGATTTCTCCAACACGAGTTTTGCTACGCTGGAGTCCCAGAGGCAGCATCGAGCTTTGCTCCATGGCCTGAGCTAGGATTATCTCCCGGCCCTTCTCGGTACTAGCTTCTCCGGGATGGCGATCTCTTGAGACCGTGGTCGCCGACACCTTCTGACTTCCCGACTCCTGCTTCTACAAGTGCCTGGATTTTTTCTAGATTTCTCCAACACGAGCTTTGCTACGCTGGAGTCCGAGAGGCAGCATCGAGCTTTGCTCACGGCACGCCATCAAGGGATGCAGGAGGAAGATGGTGCTGAACTTTTCAAGAACCTGTGTTTTATTTCTTTTCATAAGGATGTTAGTGTAAGGGCTGGTTTTAGATAATATATGGCTTTATCCCTTTTTCGCAAAAAAAAAAAGAGGAGGAGGAGGAGGAGGAGGAGGAGACGTGAAAGCAATAAACTATATATGAGCAAAATAAAAAGCCGTGCTCTGCAGTTGAGAGATTGGAATTGGCCTGTTGGGTTCGAGAGTTGCCGTGTCAACAAAATCTGGTCATGCAAACTGAGGCGACAGGAAGATGGAACTCTGACTTGGAACTCCAAGGTTGCTTCTCCCTCGAAATTCGAAACAACTCCTAGGCGGCAAAACAGGGGCCGAGCACCAAGTGAAGAAGGCTTTCACTGTTGAAAGCAACAACTAGAAAATAGCAAAAGAGCAATTAAACAGTCATACTAATTGGTCGACAAGTACCGAGTGGAGTATCCGAAACCCAAAGCCTCACAACAGAGGAAACAGAGCCAGAACTTTCAATATGTTAAGGCGGAGATTCACAACGTCGAAAGGATGAAAAAGAACACGGGGACAGCAGAAAGTTTCAGCTCAGGTCTTGTAGCCAAGGGTAACAAAAGAATGCTGAGCATCCAAAACCAAAAAGAAAAAGAAACAGGGCAAGAATTTTCAGCATGTTATGACGGAAAATATAACAATGCCGAAATGATGAAAACAAACATGGCGCCAGCAGAGAACTTTACCTGTATTTCCAGTTACTTTCTGAACTGGAGTGCTGGACAGTATAAATTTGAATACTGAACTACTACTACAAGGTAATAGAATGTCTGAAACTTATCATTCACTGGTTCCATTAGTTTTCTAGCAGCTGACTGCAAGTAGAAGACTAATCCATTCATTAGGACATCACAGAACAAGTTTATTCGTCATTAGCATATACAGTATACATCACTTTGACACGTTCATTAGCCTATATATAAAGAACATCAGCAGTTAAACACTAACTAGTCAGCCCACGTAATTTGCAGCTGGGATCTTCTTCCCTGTAACAACAGTGTTGCAGGCTTTCAAGGATGCGCTGTTCACCCCAGCTCTGTACAGCTGCATGGACGCATGGCCAGAAGCAGAGAGCTTAACCTCAGTATTCGCAGGGACGAAGAAAACATCACCTTCCTTTGCATTCTCACCGTCCAAAATGGAGTCTACCTGAATCTCACCCTCCCCGGTCATGACAAGGAAGATAGATGGACTCAGTGCGGGGGGCATGACCACCACTTCACCTGGAGGTAGCAAGCAGCGGTCAACCTCAAACTCATCGGTCGGAGGGGTGTAGCGTCGCACATATGGTTCCATGGCCGGCACGTGTACCCCTCGCAGTATCTCAGGGAAAACCTGCATACACAAGACTCAGATGATCACGGCACTGACAGACTTGTGAAGTGAAGGAGCATAACAGAAACCAAGAGCACTTGGCAGAAAATGTAGTTGTTTTAACATCAAGGGGAACACTAACCAAGCTCATCTAAGCTATAAGGATTACAGTCAACAGTCGCCACAATTTTAAACCAAAAATAAAGCGAAGAGATCATAACTGGCTGCATGGTAAAGATGAAATATATAAGTCAGGCTCCAGTAGAAATGCAACTCACCTGTTTGTATGTCAGCATATCGCGAAGAGTCTTCACATCTCTGTATTTAGGTGTCAAACCAGCACGAACAACATTGTCTGACGTGGCCATACACTCGATGCATTCCCCAGACAGGTATGCATGTGGTTCATTGGCACCAATATAAATTGCTTCACCAGGACTGAGCTTGACATAGTTGAAGAGAAGTGCCGCTAGAACACCAACGTCTTCTGGATACTGTCTTTCCAGAGATAATATAACTTCTTCTTTCTCCGTCAAGGTCCGAATCTGATCATCATCAGCATTAACAACAAAATCTCAGGGTTCTCAAATGCAAAAAGGAGTTGACATGATTTTTAAATATACAAAAACTACATTGGTGATGGTGATATACCATATTCTCAGTGAGAATAAAAGAGTTTGGGTAGCTGAGCACTTGTCAAGGATCGTTACACATAATGAGGACAATAAAACAGAAAAGACTCTAAAAATCTAAACACTAACAAAAATATGGTCTAAGTACAATGATCTTCTAACAGATATACTTTCTCTAGTTGCTTCATATCATTCTAACAAATAGTTCTTGGCAATTTATTCTCCTCCACGGATTTAAACTAAAGCCACGACACTTATTATGGATCGGAGGGAGCAGTAATCTATCAACTCAGTCACCTACTCTACTCTTTTTTCTAGAAGCTATCATCTAATCTACTCTTTTTAATAAGGGAAACTGGACCCAAAGACCACACAGGCACGGTTAATTAAGGAAACCAGCGAAGACCGCACACCACACTCCCGTATGCGAATCAAGGCACGCATAGAATATCATGTTCTGTAGCTGTTGCCTCTTCTTATCGTATTACAACATGCACAGTTTCCAATGGTTTCTAGTCCAAAATACATTATATGAGTGCTTTCAGGCTTTGGAAGCAACAAGCCAACAATGTTGATTTATCAACTATGATCACCATGTGAAAACTACTTCATGTTAACATCATTCATGTAACATATACCATCTTAAGTGCAGACTAGACAACATAGTTTTTACCATTGCTGAAACAAAATGTTTTTTTTTTACTTTTGCTTTGGAGGCAACGATACCACATAGTAGGATTTTACTTGACTGTGTGTCATCATGCACAAAATCACTGAGATTTACAAAGCATTGGAGCAAAAAAAAAATTCAGGCCATCCACTAAATAATGTGTTCTTTGTCAACTGTTTACATAACTGAGGGTTCTAGCGTCAAAAGGGACCACCCTTACTGCTTTCAAGTTAAACCACAACTGGAGGTGACTACTCCTAGACAAATTTTACCACCATTTGGAAAGATAATAAAAACGTATTCATGGCGCTTACCAAATCCCTTTCCATGAGTACAAAATAAGACAAAAGTAAATGAACAATAAGGCATGCAACAAACAAGAGGGGAAGTTAGTATACCCATATGAAGTTATACACACAAAATACAGGGATAAATAGTTGTTAGAATAAAATGTAGATGAACACATACTTTCTGGATTAAGGAAGTTTTTACCTTGCTCTCATCATTAAGGCGATCCTTCAATTTATTGACAGCTTCAGAAACTGTTTCTTTAGTGGCCATCATTAGCTTAGCAAACGCTGATTGAAGAACGGATTTCGCATCATTACCACCATGATTCTCTTTTACCGTGATAAGCTTGCCAGCATCTTCGTGTCCAATCAGCCCTCCAACTTCAGGTACAGTCCTTATAACGTCCTTGAGCTCCTTCACCATTGAATAAACAGCATGTTGTGTTACAGGTAAATGGAGTAAAAGGATATCCAAACAAAATATTGCTAACGAAAATCCTCGTTCTTGAAATAAATTATTGCTTGTATAAATCTTCATAGGCAATTATGCTGCGCATAGTGTGATTTTCTCCTGATCCCACCAAACATATATATGGAGCTAAATGGAAAGACAACAACAAAATTAAACAATGTTAAGGAAAATGTAAAGTAAAAGACTTATTTCAAGCAAAAGGAAAGTTTAAATTTGTTCCTGTTTAGGCAGGTGAAACAAATGTACTACTTGTGTGCCAATATATTTGTAGTGTCTATGAATGCGAAAAACCAGATCTGAACCCCAGCTCATATGCTCCTGATTGAATAAAAAAATTAAAAAAATAGCAAAAAAAAATCAAAAAAATCTGTAACTTTTGTACAATGAACAAGAACAAGTGTTCTAACTGCACGCCAAAATCTCCGAGAAAATACATGCGTAGTGGTCTGTGCAAAAAAGACAAAATGCGGTGTTGTTTCGAACATCTAGATTTGTTGCTGACAGCACTCCGATTTGTCTTTTTTGCACAGACCACTACGTATATCTTTTCACAGAGATTTTTGATGTGCTGTTAGAACATTTGTTCATGTTCGTTGTGCAAAAAATTCAGATTTTTTTGAATTTGTTTTCTATTTTTTTTATTTTTTTTACTCAATCAGGAGCATATGAGCTCGGGTTCAGAAACACCTCTCCCGAATGAATGCAGTAGCTTAAATGGAACTGCAATTATAATGCAGCTACAGAAGAAATCAAGGAGAAGCTACTGGAATTGACAATTCCAGGTACAGTTGCCAGAAGTGACATCTGCCTAGCCTCTCCTAAAGAAGAATTATTGCTGGACCAAAAAACTTTATGTTGCCTGAACCAGATGTTGTTTGGGATGAGTGTATGTGTGTTTTTGTGAGCGTCTGTATTGTGTTTTGCAACAAAAAAAAGATGTTGTTTGTGGGGCAGTGAGCAATGGGCAACGGGGCAAGTAAAAGATACCATATAGGTCAACCAAATTATATATGGTTTTCAGTTGCTCATTTTGTCCAGTCCCATTTCTCCATGGTTTTCGCTTTACTTCAGGAAACATGGGGCAAGTAAAAGATACCTTCTAGGTCAACCAAATTGATCATTTTTATGGTTAATCGAGCTGACCTTACACGATCTAGGATGGCTGATAGTAACAGTAATATTCACATTTTGTCTTCTTGCGCACTCTATTTTTCGAGTACCCCGATCTATTAAGTACTCCCTCCGCTCAATATTAGTTGTCGCTGATTTAATGGAGGGAGTATATGTCAATGTGTATGTTGGTGACAGTAGTGCATTACAGGTTTGAACTTCTGCGTTCCTATATTGTGGACATCAGATGTGCTTAATGTACTCGATAGGTCAAATCTTGCATGACCTGATGAACTTGGTGTCAGGTACATAATTCAAGTTAAAAAAATTATTGCTATAATCAATCAGATGTCTAGACATTTATTAATGATATTTGAACTGTCATGCTTAAGTCAAAGAAACAGAAATCCACGGAAGTAACACTTAGCTGTCATGATCTACAGTTGTATTTCTGCTCTAGATTCCATTTTAGAGTCAAAAGTTCTGAGACTGCCCTTTACTTCGTATTACACATGCTCTCTGACATCCCTAATGATTTTCACTTCTCTTGGTCATCTCTGCAGACATCTATTCTGATTTGGATTCGGATTGTGAAGGATAGTTCTCTGGCTTGTAAAGCCCTCAAGATGCAAGGCTCATCAACATCCCAAAACAAGCATATAATTTCTCCCTTGTTATTTTCAAAAATACCCCAGGACATATATCGTGTGTAAACGTATATGGGTTATCCCATACACTTGCTGAATGCTCTGCTAATGGTCTCTCAAACTATTGATTCTATCCGACTTCATGTACAACTTTTAAGGATCTGGCTTCTATGCAGGAGTAGCGGTACAATCAACAGGTTAGCAGCACAAACAATTTGGCATGGGCTTTTTGCCGTGCAGAAAACTCGGTTTTTGCCCCATACCTGGAATGTAGAATCATGTTATCAGGGTAGTATCTACAAAGACAGCCGAGGAGTGCATCGGAAAATAGGTCCGAAATCATTTTCTTTCACTGTACTCTCCATAGGTGCAGAAACAGGGATACAAAACCAATATCTGCATTACACTAATTTAGTAGCAGAACTAGGTAACCATTTATATTTCAAATAGTATAATATCAACAAAAAATGTAAAATCATCGATTTTGAAATTAAGATGGTTGGATGAAACCAAGATGGAAAGAGAAAGAAAATCAATAGCTGCATTCAACGGCACAGTTGGGTAAACCGTCTCTTTTCTAATAATAGTATAAAATAAAAAAAAATGCTAAAATCGTCGCTTTAAAAAATGAAGCAAAGATGGTGCCTGGGCAGTTACGCTCTACTCGTCGTATTAGCATTGAGACAGACAGGAATTCAAACGTGGATCTAATGTTGAGTTCAAATTTTCCCACTGTTAAAGTGTTAACGTCACATTATTAAATACAACCTTGACCATCCCATCTGATAACTAATTTTTTTCATAACTTTTTACGTTAGGACTTGCATCATATTACTACGTCTTAAAACCGGCTGCCCAAGTTGGGTAGAAGGAAAGAATCCTGCTTATTCCAACTAGCATAAAAAAAGTAGGACACACATTCTGAGCATAAGACTAGTATTATTCGAGAAGATGTCAACGTGTCCTTCCCACTAGGATTGAGGTCCACGTGTATCCTCTTAGTCGGCGGATGAAGCAAGCGCACGGGTTGGGCTGACCATGACAAAAATAAATATGCAGACGTAAACACGGGGAAATTAAAGACTCTGCGCGCGATACCAGGGGAGGGGACAAGACGAGACGACGGGCGCATTGGGGGTTTGGGCGCGCGCGCGCGTACCTCGATGCCGACGAATCCGAAGAGCGCGCGGAAGTGGGTGATGGCGATGGCCATCTCCGGCTTGTGGTTGGCGTCCCTGTACGCGTCCGGGCGCAGCGCGTGCAGCGCCTCCGCCAGCGCCTTGTCCGGGTGCGCCTGGATCGACAGCGGCTTGGCGACCGACAGCACCTGCAGCAGACGCGCGCGCGGCGGCGAGACGAGCAAGCATCGGGGATCAGCGGCACGAGAAGGCATCGTTTCGATCGCAGTAACCGAGCAGGGACGCGGGAGGAGTACCTTGAAGAGGAAGGGCAGGTCGCCGCCCCAGCGCTCGTTGACGGGGGAGCCGAGGGCGTCCCTGTTCCGCGCGAGCCAGCCGCGGAGGTGCTCGCCGGACGGGAGGACGACGGAGGGCGCGGCGGGGTGGGTGCCCATCCAGAGCTCGGCGTAGGGGAGGGCCGGGTCGATCTGGAAGGCGGGGTCGCTGGCGGCGGCGAGGCGCGCGACGAGGGAGGTGGCCCCGTGGCGGCCCCACTCGTAGTGCTGCACGGCGCAGCGCAGGCGCAGGAGCGTTGGGGGCGGGGAGGCGTCGTGGGGTGGCGGCGGAGAGACGATGGAGAGCGGCGGCGGCGGGGCCGGGGAGGGGGAGGAGGGCGCGCCCATGTTGCGTCGATCGTGGGTGGGGGGAGGTTGCGATACGGAGGAGCGGTAGGGGGAGTGTTCGTTTGGTTTTGGGTTTGGGATTTAAAGGGGATGGAAGGAGAGGGAAATTTTGGGAGGTGGTGATGGTCGTGATCGTGGGGGAGAAGGAAAGGAAATGAAGACGATCGCGGGCGGAGTCGGCGTGACACAGAAACTGACCGCGTGAGCGAGCGTGGCACGCTGGTTACGAACGGCGGTTGTTCCGCCGCCTGGTACGCAGATGAGATCGCCACGTAGTGGTAGGGCGTCCGCGGTAGCGGTGACGATCAGCTCGCGCGCGGCGTAGCAGACAAGAAAGAAAGGAAAAAGCGACGCGCGCTCCGGCGGTCAGCTCGCGGCCGGCGTACCAGACAAGAAAGGAAAAGCGGCGAGGCCCGTCGCTGCATGAGGACGCCTCTACGTGGCTGCGACCGACCGATCGATCGATCATCCGCCAATCTATTATTCTTCTTTATCTGTCAGCATCGCACCCATGGATACAACAGGTCGCGCGCGTACCCAACGATCGATGATGGGCTGGTCGAACTCAGCGCTGTGGGATCTGTAACGTCCTCTTTCGTGCTGTGAAATGACAATTACGACATCCTAGAAAGGAGGGTAATTGAGCATTGATTTCTCAACCGAAACTCGTTACAATGGCTGGAGTACGGGGTCGCCGGGAAAAACTCGGCATGACTCGGTAAACTTGGTGCGGGCCTCATACCGTTACAAGCCTGAGGTGGCGTGGAGCGTACATGCAGAGACGACAACGAGCCACGACGGCCGCATCCCGACGAGAACCCCACCTCTAATTGTGGCCCTCCTCAACGACCAAGCTAGACTTGCCCATCGCCCGGATGTCGGTGGTCTAGCGAGCAAGGTGGACTTGAATTAGGTTTTGAGGTTCTGGCAGGTACAACTGCTTGCAATTAAAAAGGATGGGAAGGCGGGCGCCTTCAATGCCGTTGTAGGAGTTCAAGTGGTCGTGGGATAGATGTCGGCACACAAGTCCAAGCAGCTAGCATTGAAGGCGGCATAGGAGTCCAAGCAGCCGATATTGATGTCGAGACGGGCATTCAACATGTCAGTAATGGCGCACGGAACGTGAGCGGACGGTTGATTGCTGCCAGGCGGGGAAGGGAGAACGTGGGAGGACACACGTGCGGTTCATGGCGCGCTGCGCAACATCTTTGCTTCTAGCGCATTGTTTTGGCGCGCGGAAAGCACATGAGTTAAGGTTGTGTTTGAAGCAAAATAATTTTGAAATATTCCAACAAAACCATAGTTTCTCAGAATACCATAATTTCAAATACTTTGATATGGGGCTTGACTGTGACTAAAAGCTCTCATGTTAAATGCTAGTTTTGAAGTACTGAAAAAACAACACTAAACCTCTTTTTCAAATTAAAATATTGCTAGCCCAGCAAGTTAAATATTATGGTTTTATAATACTTCAGATTTAGAAAAAGGTCAAACTAGGCCCAAGTCTTCGGAGCTGGCTGGCTGGATACGTAGCTTTGTCGGTAGAGTAATCTGCTTGTTTCGGGTGCACTTCTTCAGCAATCAAAAAGTAGCAAAGTTACCATATGAACTGAACTTTATTTATTTTGGGAACAAAGAGACATCTCTACGCCATATCAAAAACCAAAAGCAATCCCTACGCGACGTTATACACGACGATCGATCGACCTCGCTCCGTGGCTGCACGCATATGCATATATGGTAGCCAAAACCGTATTATACTGGCATATCCGCCTACCTCACCGCCCGAGCTGTTGTAACTCTCCCTTTCGTGGCTAATCCCAGTTTTTAATATAAGCACATACTTGCGTTGTAAAGGAAGGAAAAGAAAAAAAAAAAACAGCATGCTTATCTAATCTTTGTTGCGTTTTTCGTTTTCCTGAAGATATGCACGCCGCACGCGCAGTTGCATGAGATTTTGAGTGACCTTTTAGGATCGTGTTCGTTTATGTATGTAAGTTACCTCTCCTTTTTTCTCTGAAGCGTAAATTTCAGTGGAGTCCTGGAAGCTGCTTATCTGACAGAAACTTCAGAAGATGTATGTAATACATTACAAAGATCCTACGACTGACGACGAACGACGGGCAATTCTTTCTTCAGAATCAGACCATCCCCAGAATTCCTGCGTAATGACAGGCCAGAGAATGAAGCTTCAGTTATGTAACAAGCTTTGGATGCAGCATGCGTGACCACTTGCAGCATTCATGCCTGCAGTTGCCAAAACGGAATGGGCACACATAGCATAGCACAAATGCATCGAATCTACACACTAGATAGCTAGCTAGCTGCAAATAATTCAGTTGGAGCATGAGAATACAGCATATATACGCCGAATGCATGTGTATGCACTATGCAGATAAACGCTAGGATATCTCTAGCGTTAGTTAGGGTGATGAAATATTCGCACGCAAAGGTGCAGTGATGATCTGCCTAGTTGTTGACCCAAGGCCAGTTAAATAAACACAACTCTTGCTTAATTTAGTTGTTGGCGTCAACCAATATGGCACTTTTGATACTACTAGGAAACGATTGGTTTTCATGGTTTCCAATTTTTTCACTTTTCAAGGAACTTCTTAGAAAGGAAAAAACATCAAAATGGGGTGTTTTTATTTATAAATGAAATACCATCGTTTTTTTTAACTTTTTTATGGCATACCATGTACAAAATGACCAAAGGTTTCACTTGGAGGGCTTCCACTCCAAACAAATGTTTCAGTTCCACTACAGGAATGGGCCGAGGTGCCGACGGCCTGGTCCTACGCGCCGAGGGCCAAAAGTCGGAGCCGTCGGTGTATGGGCCTCCAGGCCAGCCCGCCAAAAGGGTCGTCGGCATAGCGATTCCCTCGGCGTAGGAAACGGTACGCCGACGGCTGCACTTGGCACATCGCACACCGTCGGCGTAGGCATGTGCATGTGGCCCACCAAAATTAGGCCGTGACGGCGCTGTCACGGCGTCAAGGCTATGCTGACGGCTGCCCTCGGCATAGTGGTTGAATTTTTTTCCCTCCACCCCCATGGATCGCCTTTTTGACTTTGAATTGAATGACAGAAAATGATAAAAAAAATTTAAAAATAAATTCCTTCGAGATGTCCATGTGTTATGTCATCTAGCTGCAAGAGAATTTAACAAAAACAAATTTCAATATTTTTTGCAAAATTGCGTCATGTATCGATAAAACGGCTTTTCTGATTGCATACGAAGTCGGAAAAAAATGTATAATACATCAAAATGATCGTGGGAAAAAGTTACGACCCCATTGTCCATATAAACTTCTTATCATAAGGACTTTCTAAATAATATATCAATGATCCTCTATTTATTATTACTATATGCACTTTTTAATCACTGAAGACCACCTTATGATACTATGATTACTGCTTGTACACCATAACATTGTTTCTGGAAACAGAATATCTCTATAGAAAAAGTAAACATGGTGCCCACACAGAGTCATTGTTGACCTCTGGAAATTATTTGATAAGTAACATAGAGAATGCCTTAAGTCAGATACACTCGTGAACATGATTTTACTAAATACCTCCATATTTAACTTGAGCAAGTGTCTAGATAATAGTAAATATTTGAGTTACTTGATAAAACTTATGCGTATATGCTAATCCCATAACATTTAATGGTCTCTGGTTAGAGATGTGAAAATAAGCATGTTGTATAGGTATGTACTTTTATTTTTTTAACCGACTTACATTAAAAAAATAGTTTTATAGATCTTAATGAGAAAACTGTATGTGTTAATGGGCCGCACCAAGTGCAGCCATGTAGAAACCATCACACAACACCTGAGGTTGGGTGGTTAGGAGGATGGTTGTATCCCCAGCCCACCAGAGTTTAATCCTCAGGTTTGACATCTGTGTGTCTCATAAAGGCGGAATATTCTTTCAGTGGGAGGCGACGTTCCCGTCGACAGCGAGGCGCCTGTGGTGACTTCGTCAATTTCAAGATCTAATCCGCCGGCTCAGTCTTCCGGAGGTGCTCATAGGGGTAGGGTGTGCGTGTGTGCGTTCATAGGGTTGAGTGTATACGCGTGTATGTCAGCGTCTGCGTTTGTACTATATTTCTCAAAAAAAAAAGAGTGGGCTTCCTAAGTTTGCTTTAATGTTTCTTTGACCCTTATTATATTTCCTTGACTTTTTGCTGTATAGATGTCTTTTGTTTCTATATTTCCCCTTCTTATTTTCATTACTTTTTTATTCAAAAATGAATGTTCACTTATTTAACAATAAATAGTCATGTCTAAAAGAATGTACATAGCTCTCTAAAATTGTGCCGACTGTGTAAAATCGATTATTACCAGCGTTCTATGAGAACATCCACAAATCCTTAACATTTTCACGTATATGTCTTCCAGAAAATATAGAAATAGAGCAAAAGCAGAAAAATCATCTTTATCAAATGTAATGTTGACTTATTTTTAATGTAAAACTATTTATATTAGATCAAAAAGTAATCCTGTATTTTTTTTTAAAATGTTCGTATGTATATACAAGTAATGTTCATGTATTTTAAAAGAAATTTTAAAATTTTGTTAGAATTTTGTTTCGGTGTCTTCCACAATAATAATGTACAAAGAGAAGTTAAAATAAAGAAACATAAATGATTTATCTGTACACCAGACTAACTACACGTCTACACTCAACCTATGTGTCTCTTTTTGCACGGTCATCGCATTTGATGATTCCTTGTCTTATTTTCACCGGCCTTCCGTCGTGAATGATACCGAAATGGAGTTCCTGGAGTGGTCCTCGGCAATATTTTCCAACTCCAACGTCGAGGCCTTGGTGGTGTCGGTAGCGAACGTGGTGTTGGTGTTGGTGTCGGAGCCAGAGACGGATGCGGACGCCGCCGCCGATGCCATGGTGCTCATCCAGCGGCCGACCCGGCCGTGGATGGCCGGCTTCCCGGGCTTAGGCAGCGTGAAGGAGTCGCTGGACAGCATGAGGTGCACGCTATACATGTCTGGTCTGTCCGACACGAGGGCCTGGCAGCACAGCAGGCCGAGCTGCACGCACAGCGCCGCCTCGTCGGCGTCCCAGGCGCCGGAGAGGTCAGGGTCCATGATCTCCACTGACCGGCCCTCCTGGAAGAGCTTCCATGTCTGAGAGTTTCAAAAGATTCAGGACATCACAATGTAATAAGTACTAATTCAGGGTCCGCTTTGTCGAAAAAGAACAACTAAATGCAGGCTCCTGTAAAAATGCAATAGATGCAGGTTATGCAGATGCTTACACATGATTATTTTGGAAAAAAGAAATGCTCACATAATTCAATAGGTCGACTTTTTCAGCATCAAGATGCCGGTCGATGTTCTTCCTCCCGCTGACTATCTCCAGCACAAGCATCCCGAAACTGAAAACGTCTGTCTTCGTCGACAGGTACCCGTTCATCGCGTACTCTGGAGCCATGTAACCGCTGCAATTGCATCACTTACAGAATTTACACAACCATTACATTTGAATTTTCAAATGGAGTATGTTTGGCGCTCACTATGTGCCAGATATCCTGAAGGTGTTCACGTGCGTGGCGTCTTCCAGGAAGAGCCTCGCCATGCCGAAGTCTGAGATCTTCGGGTTCAGCTTGTCATCGAGGAGCACGTTGCTGGCCTTGATGTCCCTGTGGATGATCTTCACTGGGGATTCTTCATGGAGGTAGAGGAGGCCCTTTGCTAGCCCGAGGATTATCTGGTACCGTTTTGGCCAATCTAGCTGCACCCTCTTCTCCCTGTCTGAAAATATTTTATTCTGTTTTTTAGAAGATGCAGAACATTTCCTCTATGTTCTATATACTGATAACTTTGCAGGAATTGATTGTTATGCAGCTTCTTATCTATCTACAAATTCAGAGTAATTATGTTAAAGCTTATGTTACTTAACACATGCTGCCAAATGTTTTAAAAAATTCGACAGTGTAGACTCAGATAGCACATTATTTTTGATCATTTCTTATAGAAGACAGTACAAACAGATAAGTGTATATTTTTTCTGCTATGCTTTTTTGCATAATCGCGTTATGGATTGTTTTACCTCTGTAAACTCAGATATAGCTTAGTGATTTTCTGTAATTAAATTGCACCAAAACTTTGGGGCAATTTCAGTTGATGTTTTGCTAGTCTTCTGTTTGTGCAAAACTGCATCTGCTTGCTGAAAAGAAGAAATCCCAAGCAAGAAATGGTCTGGTCTGAATGTCTGATACCATTTGTTTTTTGACAGCAGTCTGATGTGGTACCTTGCGGTTAAGAAACCATGAGATTGATTTTGATACAGTCAAGGTCAATAATAAGTCCTTTTATTATTTTCTCGAACGAACACGCAATTGACTGTATGTCATTTTCTGATAGAAGGAAAAGGTCAAAAAATAATGCTTGGAGACAGCTGTCATGTAGTACTAGTATTGGTGTCAAAGAAGTTCTATGTTCTGACCAAACTGCTACGCATGCAAGACTGATCAGAAGGATATTCTGTTCTCCTGTTTCATCAGGAGCCTAGC
Source organism: Lolium rigidum (assembly GCF_022539505.1). NCBI lineage: Eukaryota > Viridiplantae > Streptophyta > Magnoliopsida > Poales > Poaceae > Lolium > Lolium rigidum. Next base: position 300,822,938 of record NC_061513.1, read on the forward strand.
TCCGCGTTCAGTATAAGTTAAAAGCTTTCTATCTGCACCATGTATCGCCCTCAGCTCCTTTGCTGAAACATATATCTTCGGCGAAGTATGTCACTCAGAGTGATTCAGATTTCCAGAATTCACTGAATTGAAACAGCTATTTGGTAATTTCGGTTTTCAGCCAAGTTGTGGGGCCACCTGTACTGTATTATCAATCAGACTCGGTTCGAATCTGGATTGAGTTTCAGTTGTCACCGAATATTGTGCAGTGAGCAACGTATACTAGACATATTGATACTAGATGGTGGCAGGAATGAGAAGAAGGGACAATTAAAAAAAAAAAAGCAATGGCAAGAAAGGAGTGACACACCGAATAGGAAGTGGTCGAGGCTGCCGTTGGGGAAGTATGGGTAGACGAGCATCTTGTGTCCGGCCCCGGCGGCGGAGGAGGAGGCGCAGCAGCCGAGGAGGGAGACGAGGTTGCGGTGCTGCACCTTGAGCAGCAGCCGCACCTCGTTAAGGAACTCCCGCGCCCCCTGCCGCGACTCCAGAGACAGCTTCTTCACCGCGATCTCCTGCCCGCTCTCCAACACGCCCTGCACGACCAGAGATCATCCAGGTGAAGGGAGCTGGGAGGAAGGGTCAAGATTCATGCATGACGTGGGGAAGACGAGGAGCTTGCCTTGTAGACGGGGCCGAAGCCGCCGCGGCCGAGCAGGTTGCGGTCGGAGAAGCCGGCGGTGGCGGCCTCCAGGACGGGCAGGTCGATGAAGAGGCTCCACTGGCCACCCGGCCCCGACGCGCCGGCGCCGTCGTCGGCGTCCCCAGCGCCTTCACTCTTCCTCCTCCTCCTCCGGCCGCCGCACCACATGCACACTCGCGACCACGGCGACGCAGCCGCCCGCGTCATCTAATCTAGCTAGCTAGCAAGCTAGTTACACCAGGCAGGCACCAGTAGACCACGCGCGCCGCCGGAGACAACAGAGAAAGACCTCGATCTCCTCGCGCAGGCGGCAAGCAAAAGAAAAGAAAAGAGCAGAGTAGAGTGACTTAGCAACGTCGTTGAAACTTCGACACCACCGGCCGGCGGCCTGGCCACGAGGGAATGGTCGAAGGGGGGAAATTAGCTTGACGTAGTTGCATGCTACGTACTGGTACGCGGTTGGTTTCTGTGGCAGCGCAGATGAGTCGGAATTCAACGTCAACCTCGACGACGTACCACGGCCGGCAGGTAGTGCGTGGCTCTCGACTGTCGTGTCCGTCCGTGTGACGTCGCTGTCGATTGCAGTCGCAGGACGCGGTACG
>NC_061513.1:300824321-300842100 GCF_022539505.1 Lolium rigidum
GATATACCTTGGACTCGCATATGTTTCTGTTGTACCACTCTGAGGGATGTAATATGAGTGGAACGGTGTTTCACTTGTGTTATGTCAACGACTTGTGTACTACACCATGCAGTGGTACGCTGGGTCACCACAGCGTCACTTCGTAATTGGGTGATCAGAAAAGTGTCTTTGGGTATCTCAGAAAGTACTTGTTGGGTGGCATGTCTCAAGAGTGGGATTTGTCCATCCGCGTAACAAATAGATATACTCAGGGCCCAATGTAACGCACATTCTGTATCGCTTGCAAGCACATGACTGATGCATCTAAAATGCATGCATGAACTTTGTAGTTTGTTGACACATATTCCCACATATTTGCAACATATATGATGTTATATCCATGTTTTATATTGATTTTTGGGATTTACCAATGATTCCCTTTATTTTGGTTATAGCCATGCAAGACAGAAAGACCTTGTTTTGTGTATTTTTTAGTTTTGAAGGACCTAAACGAAGTCAAATTGAGCTAGGATTCCGGGGTTTTCAATGTTTCATCAAGAGAAGAATCTGGAGCACTTGGACCTCACGAGAAGGGCCATGAGGGCCAAAAGAGCCCAGGTGGCGTGCCCAGTGAGGGTGGGCACGCCACCCATGCTCTTTCCCTCCTCGGTCGTCTGATTCGCTTGATTCTTTTGCTCACGGACTCCGTCTGACCTAAAAAAAAACCTCTATATAAAGGACTTCTCAAGGCTTCCTCGAGGAGAACGTCGTAGAAACAGTGAAACATAGCCAGAACCAGCGAAGATTGGAGGGGTAAACTCCACCGGAGCCGACGTCGGAGGGATATCTACCTTCCCCAATGTCTCCACCATCATCACCATGATGAAGAGGGAGTAGTCCACCTCTGGACTATGGGTTTGTGTCAGTAGCTTGGTCTATTTCTCTCTCGTTCTTCATAGATCTAGTACCATATGAGCTGCCCAACATGATTATGGTCATATATGTAATTCCCATGTGGTGGATCTTTATTCTATGATTTGATATATGAGATTGGAACCTATTATGTCTAAGATATATTGATAGATGCATATCATGTACCCCGTTATTAGGTATTTTTTCTGATCCAACTTGTATGAAAGAACATGTGTGGGGAGAAGTGTGTATCAGATGGAGTAGCATCGTTGTAGTGATTGAATAGTGACAACAAGTTTAAGATTTACTATGGTATTTACATTTATTTTGCCTCATCACTAGGATAAAGTGAATTCATGTGCTATAATTATCTTGTGACATCTTGATAATCTTGTTTGGTCAAGGTAGCATATTTTTGATTCAAACATCATCTCAAATTACATAAGGTTATACTCTATTGATTCTTAATTCAAGATTTCTTGAAGTTTTCCCTTTCTTGAGGATTATAAGAGAGACGTGTTGCATCATATCTATGTTAGGACATGATGCCCATATGAATGATTAGGAAACACATGTTGAAGTTCCACCAATATTATGTATTTGATGAATTGTTTGTGTCCACTAAAACTTAAAAAGAGAGTAGACAAGTGAACCCATGAACCCCGGTTCGATTTAAATCATTAGAAACACATTTCCAACACAATTATCACTCTTTATATTTCCTGCAATTTATTAAACCTAAAATACAAAAGTACTTTCTTCACTTGCAAACACACAAAACCCAAAAATGAGTATATCTTTATTGTTTTATTCTTGCTTGCTTAGTTTACTTGCTTTACTTTTCTTTATACTTATATTTCACATTACTAATACAAAACCTTGTGCTTGACAACCACACGGTGAAGTTGGGGACACAAGACAAAAACTTTGCTTTGCAGATTGCTAGAAGAGGAGAAGAAGAGACTACCTTTTTACCCATTTCCCGAGAGTTCAATATAAACCCCTGAGTGATCCTTGTGGGGAAAAGATGCTTTCTACAACACTCTGCGCTTGGAGTCCCAGCGAGTTGGTACACACGGAGTTGTTGCCATCAAGAACATTTTCTGGCAACGTTGCCAGGGAATTGGAAGAGGGTCTCGCAACCGCATCATTATAAAGCTAGGAGCACAACAAGTCCCCACGGGAACTGCTTGAGAATTTTCCGGCGCCACAATACCAACTTTGTGTAAGCACCTAAGCTTGGGGAGGTTGCACCATTGTGAGATTTTCTTTCTCCTTTAGATTTTCAAAGTAATTATTTTTTCTTGTTTTTAGTCTTTTTAGTTTTTTCTTTAAAACACAAAAACACATAAAAATTAGAATCAAACTTTTTCTTGCAAACATGGGAGAAAGAGGTACAAAACTTTGTGACTACACAAACACTCCTAATGACCAATTCATTGCTAGGCCTATTATAACATCTGAAATAACTGCTGAAAACTTTGAAGTAAGTCCTGGTCTATTAAACCTCATAGCTAAAGAACAATTTGGGGGAAGTGCTAGTGAGGATGCCTCCATGCATTTGCATGACTTATGTGAATTTTGTGACATGCAAAAGTTTAAAAATATAGAAAATGACATTGTCAAACTTAAACTATTCCCATTTTCACTTAGAGGCACAGCTAAAGAATGGCTATTATCACTACCTGCGGCTAGCATAAATTCTTGGGATGACCTCAAAGAAGCTTTTATAAAGAAATATTACCCACATGTTAAAATCCTACAAAAATATAAATAATATCCTATCATTTAGGCAAAATGACAATGAACATGTAGCAACAACTTGGGAAAGAATTAAAAACATGCTTAGAACTTGCCTATCACATGGAGTAAATGAATGGACAATCCTACACTAAACTATATATCAAGAAGCATGATATACTCTGCTGTAGGGGGTGCTTTTATGAGTTAAATTGTGCATGAAGCTAAAGTCATCCTAGAAAAGATGCTACACAATCATAGTCAATGACATACTGAAAGGGCACCAAACCCATATAGGAAACTAAACTATTGAAGAAGTAGATCGTTTATCCAATAAAATAGATGCCATATTTGCCTAATATCAATTTTTTGATAATGTTCCCCTACAAGAATTAGTTCGAGCTCCCTCTCCTCGATCGTCTCTTCACCTGTACAAATAGGTAAACTGATCTCGTTCTGGCTAAGCTGGACAGAGCCATCTTCAATGTCGACTGGAACACGGACTTCCCCAACTCCTCTCTGACTTCCCTTCCTCGTCCCACCTCTGACCACCACCCACTCCTTGTCAATGCTTTCTCCACCATACCCAACCCCTCTCACTTCCGCTTCAAGAATTCGTGGCTTCTTGACCCCATATTTCTCCCCATCACCCTCTCTCGCTAGTCCCATGTGATTCCCGCCTGCAATTCCGCGCTCGAAAAAGGAGCACCGATATATCCCTCGTCTTGACAACAATTGTCGTTTCGCTATCTTGCTGATGGATTTCCTCGAGGGGTCTCGTGTTCTATCAGGTGCCGAGTTAGAGATCACGGAGGAGGCTCGTGCGTTGTTGGTTGCCTCGATTTGCCGCGTGGCGGCACATTGAAAGCAGCGCAGGAAGTTCCGCGCTATCGTGGAGATGGATGAAAGAGCAAAGTCTAAACCTCGAGTTTTGTGTGTTTGATGACAACACTTGAGTAATCTCACCGTGTGCCTTGAGTATCATTGTTAGATTTGCAAGTGCACGGTGACATCGCTGGACTCGTCAAGATCGGAGGACTGAAGCGTAGTTTATAGGTTTTCTGGTTTTGTGTGTGTTTTGCGAGGTGACATGGCTGGAGAGAAAAAGGGGAGAAAACCAATTTTGCCAGACCGGTACTACCGGTACTAGTAGCGGTAGTACCGCTACCCCTACAAGTACCGCCCACGGTACCGCTCTGTAGTTCTGCGCTGGATTTGACCCACAGTACGAGTTACGGTACCTCTGCGGTACCTGGAGCGGTAGTACCGCTTGCGAGCGGTAGTACCGCCCATGGTACCGCCCAGGTACCGTAACTAGTTACGGCAGTACCGCTTCGGTACCACTCCGGTACCGCTTTGAGTCCAGTAAGGTTTGGACCCTATTGCGGTACCTCGAGCGGTAGTACCACTCTTTGTCCACGTGGACAAGATCTGTGGGATTTCGAACTCAGAGCGGTAGTACCGCTTACCCAAAGCGGTAGTACCGCTTAGGCAAAAACTGGACATAACGGTTGGATTTGGAGGAGCCTATTTAAGAGGCCCTTCTTCCCGAAGTCGTTTTTATCTCTCCTCTCTCTCTCTCCTCCATTGTTGCTGAGCTTAAACCTTGAGGATTGATACGTCTCCGACGTATCGATAATTTCTTATGTTCCATGCCACATTATTGATGATATCTACATGTTTTATACACATTATATGTCATTATTATGCGTTTTCCGGAACTAACCTATTGACGAGATGCCGAAGTGCCAATTCTTTGTTTTACGCTGTTTTTGGTTTCAGAAATCCTAGTAAGGAAATATTCTCGGAATCGGACGAAATCAACGCCCAGCATCCTATTTTTCCACGAAGCTTCCAGAACACCCGAGAGTCACCAGAGGGGAGCCCTGGTGGGCCCAGATGATAGGGCGGCGCGGCCAGGGCCTGGGCCGCACCCCCCTAGCGTGTCACCGCCTCGTCGACCTTCTGACGCCGCCTCTTCGCCTATATAAAGGTCCCTGACCTAAAACCTCGATACGAAAAAAGCCACGGTATGAGAAACCTTCCAGAGCCGCCGCCATCGCGAAGCCAAGATCTGGGGGACAGGAGTCTCTGTTCCGGCACGCCGCCGAGACGGGGAAGTGCCCCCGGAAGGCTCCTCCATCGACACCACCGCCATCTCCATCAACGCTGCTTGTCTCCCATGAGGAGGGAGTAGTTCTCCATCGAGGCTCGGGGCTGTACCGGTAGCTATGTGGTTCATCTCTCTCCCTATGTACTTCAATACAATAATCTCATGAGCTGCCTTACATGATTGAGATTCATATGATGATGCTTGTAATCTAGATGTCATTATGCTAGTCAAGTGGATTTTACTTATGTGATCTCCGGAGACTCCTTGTCCCACGTGTGTAAAGGTGACGAGTGTGTGCACCGTGTGGGTCTCTTAGGCTATATTTCACAGAATACTTATTCACTCGTTATGAATGGCATAGTGAAGTGCTTATTTATATCCCTTTATGATTGCAATGTGTTTTGTATCACAATTTATCTATGTGCTACTCTAGTGATGTTATTAAAGTAGTTTATTCCTCCTGCACGGTGTAATGGTGACGAGTGTGTGCATCGTGTAGTACTTGGCGTGGGCTATGATTGTGATCTCTTGTAGATTATGAAGTTAACTATTGCTATGATGGTATTGATGTGATCTATTCCTCCTTTCGTAGTGTGAAGGTGACAGTGTGCATGCTATGTTAGTACTTGGTTTGGTTATGTTGATCCGTTATGAACTATAAGGTTATTTAAACATGAACATTGAATATTGTGGAGCTTGTTAACTCCGGCATTGAGGGTTCTTGTAATCCTACACAGTTAGTGGTGTTCATCATCCAACAAGAGGGTGTAGAGTCTAGCATCTATCTATTTATTCTGATATGTGATCAATGTTGAGAGTGTCCACTAGTGAAAGTATGATCCCTAGGCCTTGTTCCTAAATACTACTATCGCTGCTTGTTTACTGTTTTACTGCATCTATACTTCCTGCAATATTACTACCATCAACCGCACGCCGACAAGCACTTTTCACGGCGCCGTTACTACTGCTTATATTTATTCATACCACATGTATTTCACTATCTCTTCACCGAACTAGTGCACCTATTAGGTGTGTTGGGGACACAAGAGACTTCTTGCTTTGTGGTTGCAGGGTTGCATGAGAGGGATATCTTTGACCTCTTCCTCCCTGAGTTCGATAAACCTTGGGTGATCCACTTAAGGGAAACTTGCTCGCTGTTCTACAAACCTCTCGCTCTTGGAGGCCCAACACTGTCTACAAGAATAGAAGCACCCGTAGACATCAAGCACTTTTCACGGCGCTCGTTGCTCGGGGAGGAAAGGTAAAAGGCTCTCATACTCCGGTCCCGGGTAAAGTACTTTTCTCGTTGCCATTGTGTGTGTGCTCGAAGCTATTTCCTTTAGATCCTGCAATTGCATCTTTTTGTTTCTTGTTTACACTAGTTTGGCATAATGGACAACAATGAGCTTCTTATTCTATTTCCTGATTTAAGACATGGATGGTTTGATGCGAAAATTAAAAAACCTATGGAACATATTAGTATGAACGCTTTGAACACCATTGTTGCTAATGATATGGAAAATTCTAAGCTTGGGGAAGCTGGCTTTGATGAGCATGATATTTTTAGTCCCCCAAGCATTGAGGAGAAAATTTACTTTGATGATACTTTACCTCCTATTTATGATGATTATAATGATAGTAGTCTTTTAGTACCGCCTGTTATGGAGGATAAATTTGATTATGATTACAATATGCCTCCTATATTTGATGATGAGAATAATAATGATAGCTACTTTGTTGAATTTGCTCCAACTACAACTAATAAAATTGATTATGCTTATGTGGAGAGTAATAATTTTATGCATGAGACTCATGATAAGAATGCTTTATGTGATAGTTATATTGTTGAGTTTGCTCATGTTGCTACTGAAAGTTATTATGAGAGAGGAAAATATGGTTGTAGAAATTTTCATGTTACTAAAATGCCTCTCTATGTGCTGAAATTTTTGAAGCTACACTTGTTTTATCTTCCTATGCTTGTCACTTTGCTCTTCATGAACTTGTTTATTTACAAGATTCCTATGCATAGGAAGCATGTTAGACTTAAATGTGTTTTGAATTTGCCTCTTGATGCTCTCTTTTGCTTCAAATACTATTTCTTGCGAGTGCATCATTAAAACTGCTGAGCCCATCTTAATGGCTATAAAGAAAGAACTTCTTGGGAGATAACCCATGTGTTTATTTTGCTACAGTATTTTTATTTTATATTTGTGTCTTGGAAGTTGTTACTACTGTAGCAACCTCTCCTTATATTATTTTTATTGCATTGTTGTGCCAAGTAAAGTCTTTGATAGCAAGGTTGATACTAGATTTGGATTACTGCGCAGAAACAGATTTCTTGCTGTCACGAATTTCGATCTACCTCTCTGTAGGTAACTCAGAAAAATCTGAAAATTTACGTGCGTGATCCTCAGATATGTACGCAACTTTCATTCGATTTGGGCATTTTCATTTGAGCAAGTCTGGTGCCTCAATAAAATCCATCTTTACGGACTGTTCTGTTTTGACACATTCTACCTTTTATTTCGCATTGCCTCTTTTGCTATGATGGATGAATTTCTTTGTTCCATTAATATCCAGTAGCTTTATGCAATGTCCGGAAGTGTTAAGAATGATTATGTCACCTCTGAACATGTTAATTTTTATTGTGCACTAACCCTCTAATGAGTTGTTTCGAGTTTGGTGTGGAGGAAGTTTTCAAGGATCAAGAGAGGGAAATGATGCAATATGATCAAGGAGAGTGAAAGCTCTAAGCTTGGGGATGCCCCGGTGGTTCACCCCTGCATATTTCAAGAAGACTCAAGCGTCTAAGCTTGGGGATGCCCAAGGCATCCCCTTCTTCATCGACAACATTATCGGGTTCCTCCCCGAAACTATATTTTTATTCCATCACATCTTATGTGCTTTGCTTGGAGCGTCGGTTTGTTTTTATTTTTGTTTTGTTTGAATAAAATGGATCCTAGCATTCATTGTGTGGGACAGAGACACGCTCCGCTGTTGCATATGGACAAGTATGTCCTTAGGCTTTACTCATAGTATTCATGGCGAAGGTTGAATCTTCTTCGTTAAATTGTTATATGGTTGGAATCGGGAAATGCTACATGTAGTAATTTTAAAATGTCTTGAATAATTTGATACTTGGCAATTGTTGTGATGATGTTTAAGCTCTTGCATCATATACTTTGCACCCATTAATGAAGAAATACATAGAGCTTGCTAAAATTTGGTTTGCATAATTGGTCTCTCTAAAGTCTAGATAATTTCTAGTAAAGAGTTTGAACAACAAGGAAGACGGTGTAGAGTCTTATAATGTTTACAATATGTCTTTTATGTGAGTTTTGCTGCACCGGTTCATCCTTGTGTTTGTTTCAAATAACCTTGCTAGCCTAAACCTTGTATTGAGAGGGAATACTTCTCATGCATCCAAAATCCTTGAGCCAACCACTATGCCATTTGTGTCCACCATACCTACCTACTACATGGTATTTCTCCGCCATTCCAAAGTAAATTGCTTGAGTGCTAGCTTTAAAATTTCCATCGTCCGCCTTTGCAATATATAGCTCATGGGACAAATAGCTTAAAAACTATTGTGGTATTGAATATGTACTTATGCACTTTATCTCTTATTAAGTTGCTTGTTGTGCGATAACCATGCTTCTGGGACGCCATCAACTACTCTTTGTTGAATATCATGTGAGTTGCTATGCATGTCCGTCTTGTCCGAAGTAAGGGAGATCTACCACTTTAATGGTTAGAGCATGCATATTGTTAGAGAAGAACATTGGGCCGCTAACTAAAGCCATGAATCATGGTGGAAGTTTCGGTTTTGGACATATATCCTCAATCTCATATGAGAACACTAATTGTTGCTACATGCTTATGCATTAAAGAGGAGTCCATTATCTATTGTCCATGTTGTCCCGGTATGGATGTCTAAGTTGAGAATAATCAAAAGCGAGAAATCCAAAATGCGAGCTTTCTCCTTAGACCTTTGTACAGGCGGCATGGAGGTACCCCTTTGTGACACTTGGTTAAAACGTGTGTATTGCGATGATCCCGGTAGTCCAAGCTAATTAGGACAAGGTGCGGGCACTATTAGTATACTATGCATGAGGCTTGCAACTTGTAAGATATAATTTACATGATACATATGCTTTATTACTACCGTTGACAAAATTGTTTCATGTTTTCAAAACCAAAGCTCTAGCACAAATATAGCAATCGATGCTTTCCTCTTTGAAGGACCTTTCTTTTACTTTTATGTTGAGTCAGTTCACCTATCTCTCTCCACCTCAAGAAGCAAACACTTGTGTGAACTGTGCATTGATTCCTACATACTTGCATATTGCACTTGTTATATTACTCTATGTTGATAATATCCATGAGATATAGATGTTATAAGTTGAAAGCAACCGCTGAAACTTAATCTTCTTTTGTGTTGCTTCAATACCTTTACTTTGATTTATTGCTTTATGAGTTAACTCTTATGCAAGACTTATTGATGCTTGTCTTGAAGTACTATTCATGAAAAGTCTTTGCTTTATGATTCATTTGTTTACTCATGTCATTACCATTGTTTTGATCGCTGCATTCATTACATATGTTTACAATAGTATGATCAAGGTTATGATGGCATGTCACTCTAGAAATTATCTTTGTTATCGTTTACCCGCTCGGGACGAGCAGGAACTAAGCTTGGGGATGCTGATACGTCTCCGACGTATCGATAATTTCTTATGTTCCATGCCACATTATTGATGATATCTACATGTTTTATACACATTATATGTCATTATTATGCGTTTTCCGGAACTAACCTATTGACGAGATGCCGAAGTGCCGCTTGTCTGTTTTCTGCTGTTTTTGGTTTCAGAAATCCTAGTAAGGAAATATTCTCGGAATCGGACGAAATCAACGCCCAGCATCCTATTTTTCCACGAAGCTTCCAGAACACCCGAGAGCCACCAGAGGGGAGCCCTGGTGGGCCCAGATGATATGGCGGCACGGCCAGGGCCTGGGCCGTGCCCCCCTAGCGTGTCACCGCCTCGTCGACCTTCTGACGCCGCCTCTTCGCCTATATAAAGGTCCCTGACCTAAAACCTCGATACGAAAAAACCACGGTACGAGAAACCTTCCAGAGCTGCCGCCATCGCGAAGCCAAGATCTGGGGGATAGGAGTCTCTGTTCCGGCACGCCGCCGGGACGGGGAAGTGCCCCGGAAGGCTCCTCCATCGACACCACCGCCATCTCCATCAACAGCTGCTGTCTCCCATGAGGAGGGAGTAGTTCTCCATCGAGGCTCGGGGCTGTACCGGTAGCTATGTGGTTCATCTCTCTCCCTATGTACTTCAATACAATAATCTCATGAGCTGCCTTACATGATTGAGATTCATATGATGATGCTTGTAATCTAGATGTCATTATGCTAGTCAAGTGGATTTTACTTATGTGATCTCCGGAGACTCCTTGTCCCACGTGTGTAAAGGTGACGAGTGTGTGCACCGTGTGGGTCTCTTAGGCTATATTTCACAGAATACTTATTCACCGTTATGAATGGCATAGTGAAGTGCTTATTTATATCCCTTTATGATTGCAATGTGTTTTGTATCACAATTTATCCGTGTGCTACTCTAGTGATGTTATTAAAGTAGTTTATTCCTCCCGCACGGTGTAATGGTGACGAGTGTGTGCATCGTGTAGTACTTGGCGTGGGCTATGATTGTGATCTCTTGTAGATTATGAAGTTAACTATTGCTATGATGGTATTGATGTGATCTATTCCTCCTTTCGTAGTGTGAAGGTGACAGTGTGCATGCTATGTTAGTACTTGGTTTGGTTATGTTGATCTGTTAGGAACTCTAAGGTTATTTAAACATGAACATTGAATATTGTGGAGCTTGTTAACTCCGGCATTGAGGGTTCTTGTAATCCTACACAGTTAGTGGTGTTCATCATCCAACAAGAGGGTGTAGAGTCTAGCATCTATCTATTTATTCTGTTATGTGATCAATGTTGAGAGTGTCCACTAGTGAAAGTATGATCCCTAGGCCTTGTTCCTAAATACTGCTATCGCTGCTTGTTTACTGTTTTACTGCATCTATACTTCCTGCAATATTACTACCATCAACTGCACGCCAGCAAGCACTTTTACGGCGCCGTTACTACTGCTTATATTTATTCATACCACCTGTATTTCACTATCTCTTCGCCGAACTAGTGCACCTATTAGGTGTGTTGGGGACACAAGAGACTTCTTGCTTTGTGGTTGCGGGGTTGCATGAGAGGGATATCTTTGACCTCTTCCTCCCTGAGTTCGATAAACCTTGGGTGATCCACTTAAGGGAAACTTGCTGCTGTTCTACAAACCTCTGCTCTTGGAGGCCCAACACTGTCTACAAGAATAGAAGCACCCGTAGACATCAAGGATCTCCCCAACCATCCAACCAATCTTGCCCAAATTTTGAGGAGTGGTGGAGGAGACCCCGATCTATAGTTCTACCAAGAGAGATTTCACCAATACTTGCTACTCCTTAGTGGATCTTGGTGTTAGGGTTCCTATGGTGGGATCTTGGAGGAAGTGCACCTATGGAGGCTAGCTTGGTGTTGTGCTAGCCCCATAGGTTGTTGGGAGCCTCCTTGTGGTGTGGAGCTCGCCCCAACCTTGTGAAGGAATCACCGCCTCGACCGGTGTCTTAGTGGAGAAGGGAGAGCCCCTTTGTGGAGCTCTCTTGAGGAAGAAGGTGAGGCCTTCCTTCGTGGTGTGGCCGCCTAGTCTCTTGTGTGAGGCTAGCACCTCCTCAACGCAGATGTACTCTCTTTTGTGAGAGGAACTGCGGGAAACAAACCTCGCCTCGTCTCTGCGCCATCCGGTTGTCCCGCTCCTTACTCTTACTATCTTGCTTGTTCCTTTGCTTGTTGCACTTGTTCTAGGATCATTGTAGGAACACCAACACCACTAAAGCAATCACCTTTACCTTCCACACCGCTGAAATTGAAAAAGACTAAAACTTGACGTAGCAACCATTCACCCCCCTCTTGTTCGCTATGATCCATTCAATGGACGAGAACACTCGCTACTTCCATGCTCGTGCATCGCAGCGGTTCAGCCGGAATAAAATCTAGGCTCTAGAGGTGGACGGCGAGGTAATTGATGCATGTAAAATACATACATGATCTTTGTCCTTTATCATATTTAAAATCCACATATTTGCAACATATATGATGATAATACCATGTTTTACATTGCTTTATGGGGATTTACCAATGATCCTCTTTGTTTGGTTTATAGCTGTAATATCCCAGGTATTGGGGTTACAAAAATAGAGGAAACAGATGTGTGCATTGCATTCATGCATAGAAAATCTGGGGAATTTTCGCGCTTTAAAGTAAAACAGATCACAGATAGCGAAGTTTCACTTGACCTTGGTGGAATTGAAGTAGTTCATCAAGTCAAGCGCTATAAACCTCAATGTGACTTTGTTAAAACCTTGTTTTAGGTAGAGATGATTTGATCTATAGGGTTAGATCAAATGGAACTATAACCAACATAAGAACATATTAATCAAGGATCAACTACTTGCTCTTATTAAAGATCATAATATGGTATTACCTGCCATAGCATATGAACATCCATTTAATTGGAAATCAAGTAACAATAAATGGAGAAACCATTCTTAAATTATCTTTTCCATGTCCTAAGACTAATCTATGATCCTACCATGAAACCTCATGGTATTCATTCCACTTCAACATTGGAATTATAACAAGAAGATCCACCCCAGAAATAGATATTCTTCTCTATTCCAAATTATTATGCATCAAACCTAGAGAGGTGAGAGTTCTACTATTTGAGAAGCAATAACAAACCTTGAGCTAATCCTTGGATATACATCCAAGAATTCAAATCATCATCTTCAAGAGGAACCCTTGAGAATTATTCAAGACCTTCCCTAGAGAGAGAATCCATTTATGTTAACCATAGATATTGGTGACTACATCATTATCTTTGGAGAATAACCTTAGGTTAGAATTGGAGTCCTTCCCAAATGAGAGGACTCAATCTTTGGTGTTACACTCAAGTTAGTTGAGGCAACACTTGTACTTGAGGGAGAGAACTATCCATATATCCAGAAGAGTAAATCATCATTCCTTGAGAAGAACTCTAAGTGGATATCTCAGGCATTCTCCTGGGATATTAACTATTGAGACAACCCTGACCATGTACATCCTAGAAAGTAAAATAGAAGTGATATACCTTAATTGATCAAGACGATGCTTGATCATGGAAGTGAGAACCCCATTTAATGAGAGATCCTTAGGAAACCAAAGCTTGATCATTATAAATTGAGTGATGATCATAAACCCTAAGAACTTGAGGTAATGATATCAAGAACAAGTTGATCATGTCTAACCATGATCATGCTCTTGAGTTATGTGAGGATAAGATAAATTTTAATAGGATAAGTAGATATCATTCACCACATGAAATCATAGGGAGGTAACTAGTAAGAAACCTTAAGCTTATATCTTAATCCCAACTTGTGAACCACTAGGTGATCATAAGTACAATCCTACCACATCTATATTCCATAGATTAAAGAACCACAATAAAACCTTTAGAGTCAAACTCTATACTTTATATGGTGAGAAACCATCCATCCACATGACCAAAGTTAACTATAAAAATAACTATAACCACTGTAGTTACTTTAATGATTAATTGAGGATAATAATAGAAGTTAATTGGTAGAAGATAAAACCAATTCTCAAATCCTTAGTAATTAGAGAAGCACATGAAATATTAAGCAAGTAACCATCTTATCTTGGTTAAGGGAGACTAAACCCTAGCATATGCTATATGATGGCATCTCAACTTTACAAACCAGGGGTATATCTCAACCCTAGTTTATGTATCACTATGGTGATCATAATATGAACCTAGGGCAGAATTGAAATTTAAACCAATTATCATTAGGTGAATATCATTAGAAACCTAGTATGGCATAGTAATAAAATCTTATACTTCATTTATTAAACCTGAGGAAAACCTTGTGATACATCTTATAATTAAAACCATCAGTGAGATTATCAACCACTTACCTATATCATTAAGACCCAACCTTGAGGAGAGTAATATTTACTCTAGGTATGTCAAAGGATTAAGAGACCATAACACTAATGTTAGTTTTAATATGGGTTATCATCAAACCTACAAAATATTAATAAAATGTTGCTCACATGAAATAATATGCAAGTGATTAATCCCTCATATGGAAACCAAGACACAATAACAATCTCTGAAAAACTTTGAGATGAAAGTATCCACTCTCATAATTCCAAACAGAATTGGTTGCATAGTAAAAAGAGAATTAAAGGGAACCTATAAAATTCATGATTAATTGTTATTTTAAATAAATTCATAAATATGTAATAGAATCTCATCTAAAATGAATTGTCCAAATAGAATTTGGGAAATAGTAGTCAGGTTACTAAATCTTAATTAAAACAACATAATTGAAATAATTGCAAACAGTATTGGATTCAAATATAGGAATTCAAATTTGAAAATATAAACCAGAAAATATAAACAGAAAGAGAAAAGGGGGAAAACCTTACCAGACCTCATTTGGCCGTGGCAGCCCACCAGCAGTCCACCAGCACGGCCCAAACCACGGCCTGGCCCAGCCCACATTACCCCTTCGTCTAAAAAAGATCTGGAGGCGTCATCCTCATCCTCTCCACCGTGCATGAGCGCCAACACGAAGCCGTGCTCGGCCTCCTCTCTCGCTGGCGACCTCCCAGTGATCGGCGTCGTGACGAGGCACTCTTCGACGCCCTATAAAAGCTCCAGCACGAACAACAGCTCCGGGTTTCTTCCTCCTCGTCCCATTTTTCCCCATACCGAAACCCTAGATGAGCCGGACTCCGACCATCGCCGCCGGTAGGGACCTTCCCAGACCTCGCTGTGACCACCAGTGTGACCGCCGTCCTCGTCATGGCCACCCTACGGGAGGAATTGAGCCGGAGCGTTCCGAGGCGACCTCTCAGAGCTCATCTTCTCCGCTTCCGGTCACCGTCTCCGTCGACGGTGGAGTCGCCGCCCGGCCACCCCTGCCTCGCCTGAGCCCTCCTACGAGTTCCTGGTGAGCTCCTGCACCTCGTGGACCACTCCTCACCTCCCCTAGCTCCATGTACCCAGCCGTCGTTGTGGTCCTGCAAGCCCCGCCGCTCGGCCTTGCCGTCGGGCAAGCGCCGGCGACCAATAGTGGGCGGCGCCACCACAGTTAGATTCCCCGTACCGCGTAGAGTCGCACAAGCATCGGCGCGCGCCCGTAAATCGCCTGGAATCTCGCCGCCGTCGTGAATTCCCGCCGGCAGTGAGCTCCCAGGCCATATTTTCAATTTTGACCCAGTCAACTGCAACGTGGCATCTGACGTGGCCTAGACCCACCAGTCAGCCTCTGTGCGTAGCAGTAGCCTGGGTACGTTTAGTATTATCTATTTAAATTTCAAATTCTATAAATTACTGAAACTTTCCAAGAATAAATAAAATCCATTTCAATTCTGAAAAATATAAATGAGATACTAAAATTCTTAGAAAAGAAAACTCTATCCAATAAAAATATAAAATGAAATTTTTATTTTTAATAAAAATTCAATTATTTAATACTTGTTATTTAAGCCTTTAATTTTAAATTCTAAATACAATTAAAAATTCAGAAATTAAGAAACCATTTCTAAATTAAATAAAACCAGTAAATAAATAAAGAAAACATTAAAATTAATTTTATGTATTTGTTACCTTATTAAATCCTTATTTAAAGGATTTAAACCCTGATTAATAATTACCCTAATTATTAATTGATTAAAAATAATAAAATGCCAAATTCGATATTATTTTTATTTCCAAGTTACTAATAACTTCAACTTTACCATGAAGTTATTAATCATAGAACCATAGGGTAAATAGCAAACCATGATTCCTTATGAAGTGATGTTACAACCTTATCATTTCATGTGTTTCCTAAAATCCTAATTCAATTAGGAACTCTAGCTCCAATATTACATGTGAACCCTAAAACCCTAATTCAACTATGCACCATAACCTAGCTCCATTAGTCAATAGGAACCCTAAATGATTCTAATCTAAAACCTAGGTTAGAACAGGTGATCATGGTACTTTCTTTTAAATCATAGAACCATATAGCACCTAGATACTTGTTATGTCCACATAAAATGAAGAAGACCTATCACTAATAAGATGGATATCCCATGTGTTCATATTATCAAACCTAGATGATCAAATAGGAACACCTAAGTCTAAACCTTAGTTCCTATCATCAAAATGATCAACCTCACTTATACCTATATACCATCACACCATTGTGATGAACCCTAATAGCAACTATACCTGCTATTTTGTATTACATACCCTGTTCCACTAAACCCTACTAGTATTAGATAATTATAAATCATCCTATTTAGGAACCAACCATTCTTTACTTAGTGAATTCAAATGTAAACCCTAGGCAACCTCAACCTTAATTATAATACTTCTTACTACTTAAGAAGTATGTTCTTCAAAAGTTATTCTTTTGAAGAAAATAAGGAATCATCATCAATCCTACCTAACAGGACCTATTAACTCTAGCTAGCTATCACCAGCAAGATGAACCAATCCTGATAGCAGCCTTGTATGAATAATTGCTTAGGATGCCTAGGCTTAACTCAACCTTACAAGCCCTAGGTGTTGATGAATCCAACTTTGTTGGGATCCATTTACTAATTACTCCAGAAAACAATTAGAACCATGGAAAACCATAGAACCCCACAAACCCTAATTATCATACTTGTTCTTTATTAAAGAACATGTTCTTCAAAAGTTATTCTTTTGAAGTATATGATAATTAATCATTAACCATGCCATACAGAGCTAAAACCAACCACTATTCATGACATGTTAGGATTATACCAAATGTTATTGTTGTGTGTTATCAATATTATTGTATTAATATATTACATCACCTGTTTATGATACCAAGCAACCAATTCTTAATAAGAACCTTGTTTGTGAATCACTCTAAAAGTGCAACACACCCTGAACCAATCATTACAACTCACTAATCCTAAATCATCGAGGTTAGGTCACGTTTAGAGCGATTGCATCTCATACTTATGCATTATTGCATCCTTGCCAATCTTTTAAACATCGTCCTTACGGACGATGATGCTATTTCAGAATTTGGAGTTATTGCGTATCGAAGACCTTGTCTGCATAATCTTGCAATCAAGAAAGGCAAGTTCATCGCTTGCTCATGTCATTTGAGTATTTTTACCAAATTACTTGCAAAGTACTATGTTTATCACTATTGCATAAAAAGCAAAACCACTATTTTCATAACTATGAATATGACTATGTGGTGGGCAATGGAACCATGGATTGTGTTGATATGGTGGAGGTTCCATTGCAAGGGTTAATATCCATCTAGGATTAACAACAAATGTCGTCCAGTGATTCTTGTGTCGTAATACCCGTGTTAACCATAAGATCCGGAGTGGGACGGAGTAGTCAAAAGTGTTTCCACCTCTCGTACATCAACGGATGCGCTCTACCGTAGACACTTGTATCTGTCAGGGGCGAGCGGTTGGCTGGGGAAGCCTTAAGTCCCCATGGCATAGTCCGTAGACACTTGTCGCCCGAAGAACAAGCGGTTGGCTGGGGAAGCCTTAAGTCCCCACGGTATTGCGGTTTATGATGGGTTGCAGCTACCGGCGAAGGAGTTTGGTTAACGAGTCTGACGTGGGCATTACCCTTCGGGTAACCCACATTACCCTATCCTGTATTGACTAATTGGAGGCCCATGAGGACACATAAAGGCAAGATGGGCCACTAGGGCGGCGCACCAGAAGGTTCCTTGACGAGCAAGGCAAGGACGCGATTGAACAAGGAAAGATCGGATGTAAAATTACTGTAAACCTAGTCGTACTCGGTGAGACCTCTTGAGACCTGGCCTCCTATATAAAGGCCAGGAGAGG
>NC_061513.1:300842200-300857104 GCF_022539505.1 Lolium rigidum
TTTTTCTACCAGTGACACTTGAACACCCCGTGACCTCTTCATTGTTTTTGGCTTCGAACAACATACTTTCTCGAAACAGGCTTTTGCCCCGCTATATTAACATAGCAACCACATGTATAACCAACCGAGAGCTCGAAATGAAGAAACTGCTTGGACAACAACAAATACATGCCTAAAAGAAAGGAGAGAATTCCTTATTTGACACTACTTTTAAATATAGTTCCTTATTTGGCCCTGGAAATTTTTGACTTCCTTATTTGACACCGTGTGTAATTTTTGGTTCCCTATATTACCGTCCCATCTGTTAGATTGCTCCGTCAAGTTTTCATCGGCTGGACCAAAATACCCCTTCATAAGTCACCGCTGGAAATAATCGACGAACCAAATCAAAAATCATGGTCAAACCTGACCAGTACCTCCTCCCGGTGTGGTTGCTCGCAGCAGCGGATGCAGAGCTGAGGCGGCATGGATTTAGGGGTGGCGGGCCAAGCGCCCCGCAGATTGGCAGGCCATGTAGGCGCTCCGGACGATGGCCCAGGCACGGCGGCGGAGGGGAGCCAAGGCAGGGCTCCGTACGTCGACCAGGCGCTGCGGAGCCGCGGAGGGCGACCAAGCTGGGGCTGTGGCGCTGGGCAGCCACGGCAGAGTGACGGGAGAGGACTCCGCAGCAGACTCGGGGCATGGGTGAGATTGCAATCTTGCGCTACCGAGAGCAAGCTACAGCTGATTAAGTGATTATGTTGATGTGTGGTTTGTCCACTGTTTCGTTCTTACCATTCATCCGTGTCTTATTTGTGGGTACTTTGTATATATTAACTGTGTGCAAGTGCAAGGATATGGCATCAAATCACATGAAAGGTTATGCCCAAATTTTGATTTTTCTTTTGAATTATCATCCAAGCAATTGGTTATGCCCAAATATATGAACTGTGTTCAGTGCGTACATGCTAAACCATCTTGGCATTGCGAACTAGCTTACATGGATTAGTCATGAGCGAATATGTGTCTTGTATGATATTTTGGTCACATTATGCATAGGGGTAAAAACGAACTTTTAGGTGCCCAAGTAACATCGTTAGCTAGCAAAATGAACTAGAGTGTCATATAGGGAACCAAAATTTACACATAGTGTCAAATAGGGAAGTCAAAAAAATTCAGGGCCAAATAAGGAATCATATTTAGAAGTAGTGTCAAATAAGGAATTCTTTCAAAAGAAAGAAGAAACAAGACAAAGGCTAAGGCGGATCGAATAAACGACGTGACATTAATGGTCCCATGTTCTTGAGAAAGGCCGGCTTTTCGAAGATCGACCAGTCATATTTAACAAGCGCACGTGGTCGATCACGATAATGCACGACTCATTGTCAAGATGGAGATGCATGGCTTTACTCGATCTAGCTACACCCACGTACCTATTCGGCATCGATCGATCGTTGTCACGGGCCGGCTATATGTACGGCCTGCCTACCCAGCTCCAAATGCACAAGCAAGCTGAGCCAAGCAAAACCAGCCATGGAGATGAAGAGGTGCCTTGCAAACAGAGCTTGGCTCTGGTGGTTAGGTCCCTTGTGGTGGACACATCGCCAGCTTCAAGTCCAGCACTGGACAGCGTAGGTGTTTGCATCCTGGATTTATTCCAGTGATTTAACCAGCGCTATGCTTTCAGCGGTAGAGTGACGTGCTCGTCAACAGACGAGGCGCCGATGGCGACTTCGTCAACCTCAAGATATGCCGGCTCAGTTCCTCGGAGGTGCTCATAGGGGTAGGGTGTGCGTGCGTGCGTTCATGGGGGTGTTTGTACGTGCGTGTTTGTGAGCGTCTGCGTTGTACTGTGTTCTCAAAAAAAGATGAAGAGGTGCCTTAGTGGTAGCATCGTGCTGATGCTTTCGCTCGAGGCAGCCCTCCTTGTCGCCGGCCACCCCTCCGCCGCCGCCGTCGACGACTTCGTGGCCGCCATTCGCCTCCCCAGCGACACCCAAGGTTCGTGATGCATCTGCAGCATGCCGTCAATCTTCGTTTCCTTGTCCCGCTTTTGCTAGTGCGTGAACATCACAGCTCTATAAGCCGTGTAGCAGCGGCGCCGGCCAGGCCGTGGAAGTGCTGCGACGCCGCGGTGTGCACCAGGTCGATCCCGCCGATCTGCCACTGCCAGGACGAGGTGCGGCAGTGCGACGCCGCCTGCAAGGACTGCGTGCCGTCCACGGCGTACCCGTCCCTCTCCGTCTGCAACGACCGGTACACCGGCGACCCCGGGCCCATATGCAGGCCGTGGGACTGCTGCGACTTCGCGCTCTGCACCAGGTCTATCCCGCCGTTCTGCCGTTGCACCGACGAGGTGGAGCAGTGCGCCGCCACCTGCAAGGACTGCGCGGCCTCCACGTCGGGCCCTTCCCGCCGCGTCTGCCAAGACGTCTTCCTCGGGTTCCCCGGGCCCAGGTGCACCGTCGAGGGTAACAACAACGTCGGTAACTAGTACTCACGCAGTCACGCGCGGCCTCACCGGCCGGCGCGCGTTGATCGCCCGATCACCGCCGACGACGGTGGTGCGGGTTGCTCTTGCTGATGCGTGAAAGAATAATAAAATAAAGGTTGCATCTTGCAATATGTATGGTGTGGGTCACCACTTCTACTCCGGTGCTCCTCCCTTGGAGAAAATCTGGGAGCATCAAACACAACATCGGTGAAGATTTTTTCATACATGGTCGTAAGTGGGGGTAACATCGTAATTTCAGTGTAGGTTCACTGTCCGTATAGCTTAGTACAGGTCCGTATGGCCCGCGTTTTGTTGTACCCCTTTTTTATACGTATCTACGATTTCAAAATAAGGCATGCACACGGCGTGGGGCGGTACTTAGGCGGATGAGATCGTTAACTGGTCATGCGACCTTTTTTTTCTTCTTCTTACGCAAAGTATACATACTGTATTAATACAGATGGGTATACATAGGCTGGATATGGGTTTTAGCGGACCCAACACAGGAAAAAAACCCAATTATAACCCTTCAACTTAGTTTAGGGGAGCACCGGAGTAGCCCTCGTGGGTCAGGCAACTATGAATAAAGACCGTTTAAGTTCACGTGCATTACTTTGTTTCCAACAAATTAATACTTGTACATTACGACTCTAAATTAATATTGTAAGTTTAATAAGCTTGTCAAATTTTAGATTTATCTATGTACTCTTTATTGTATAGATACGATTGAAATTTAGATAAATCTCCAACATCGTTTTATGAACGCAAGGAGTACTTGTTATTGAACCTATCACGATTTCCACCAAACTATTGCACGAGTCTTCAAGACATGTATACGTATTCATGTAATAAATTTTATGATTTTTTGAAACATATAAATAGAATTTTCAAATATTTTAAAAACCAAGAACACTAGTGCTAACGTGCACCAAATCAGCTTTTCACAACATGACTCTCAATTATTACTACTACCTTTCTTCATAAAAGGATCTCACAAACTAGTCTATATTTAGGTATTCTTTAGTGTATAGGTACGACTAAATTTAGATAGGTTTCCGACATTCTTTTATAGGCCGAGAGAGTACTTGTTATTGAACCTATCACAAGTATTTGGTGCCGGAGGAAGCACTCTGGACAATTACAGTAAAGCTATATGAATCGATTTAGATTTGAGCTAGTAAAGCATGAACACAAAAACAAACATATGTGTAGTAAAAAGAAAGTGTCCCTAGTTTTTTTTTTCTGGCGGAAAAATTGTTTCCCTTGTTGATTACACATATAGCCCACTAAATTCCACGAAAACAATATTCATGAAGAGTCATACCAGCCGGAGCCACAACAGTAGAAATTAAGCTAACGGAGCCTTCAAGGAAGATTTGGAGCACAGCCCATAACTGAATCAGTGAGCGGACAATTAACCAGGAGAGACGATCGCTAATGTATACAGGCGTGAGCAGCAATGCCCCAGTCTAGTCTAACAGATTCATAGAAGGATGACTTCAGCAGCCATAACTAACTCTAATCTAATACGGAGTACATGGAGTCGACGATGCATCGCCATCGTTGTAAGGCAATGCCAATGCGGCAATGCAAGGTGCTTTCTTAGATAAGATTTTTATGTCTTGTGAGTCACAACGCCGAAGAGTATAGATAAGTATGGCGAGGGGAATTCGCCCACGCGGTACATGAGAAGAAAAGGACGAGGGGGCCACTACGCAACAGGTCACCATCCTACATGACGATTATTGGCCATAATTAACAGACGTGGACACGATGCATTTCAATCTGTGTCTGGTAGCTGGCTCGGATTGGACCACCTAGATTTCGAGAATGGGATCTTGGATGGTCCAGTTTTCGGTGTTTGTTTGGATCGAAGGGATAGCATGCGGTTAAGACAAGCTGCACTTATCTAGAAATGTTGTCTTAGACTTAGATTGTTAGAAAAGTTAACAATAGTTAATTCTAGAGCTCTACAATTAGCCGGGGAAACGGGAGTAGGAAGCCGAGGTTTCCCTGTGACCAAGGTTTCGGGGTTGTTTTGCAGCCCAGGCCTCCACAGTCGAATTAAGTAGCAGTATAAGAGCAAGTACAATAAGTCTTAGTCAACTGACTATAAAGATTAAAATAGTATATTATTACCACAACACACAAGTCGTAGAATTGCATCACAAATAAATTCAATATTTATTATTGGAAGACCATTCCGTACTCAAATATTATATGAAGAGTACACAATTTACAATCTTTCATGAAAATATGACATTCCACCTAGTTCTACAAATACTGTTTTTGGAATACCATTCCATACATGAAAATTATCTGAATAATGGAAAATTTACAATCTTGCATCAAAATATAACATTGTAGCTACTCTTGTATTTGGCCTATCACGGCCAACTGATATCCAAATAGCAAATATTGCTGATTTCCATATGTTGTTTATGGCCTATCGTATCCATAGCTGATATCCAAATAGAAGTATTGCTAATTTATGGAACCTGCAAATACAAATTTCATTGTCAGTATCAAAGTGGCAAAAAGAATGTGAAGGGTATAGTGAATTCTACTAAATACTTGGCTAAATTTTTGTAGGTATACTGAACTTAGTTGCATGCCAAAGCTAAGTCAGCACGTAAGGCAATTCTTGCTATCATGTGCATTTGATATAGCCTATCATACCCATAAGCCACGGTGGCTATAAGCCTATCACACATATGGAAATACATATGAAGTCTAGATAATAAATAACCACGGTTAGAGTGTTCATCTAACAGCAGGTCATAATTTATAGTTTGATCAATAACAGTACTGTATCACAAAGAAGAACTGGGCATGATATAAATAGAAAAAACAGGAGGAATTAATACCTAACGGCCGTCCTGCACCTACTTGATGCGGCAACTCGTGCCGCTTCCACCAGCAGGGCTGCTCCAGCACCATCACACATGTCTAGCCTGACATAACATGAGTAGATCAAGATCAAGAACATTGAAGAAATCAAGATGCATAGGTTGGCTACAAATTGTGTAAGAATGACAGTAATACTCCCTCTGCATCCCAAATGATGTCTCAACTTTATCTAAATTTGAATGTATCTAGTACACTAGTGTATAGATACATCTTAATTTTGACAAAGTTGAGACATCTTCATGGGACAGAGGGGGTACAATTTTAGACCAAAGAGTATTGATGGTATTTGTGGACTGATCACTAAACTAAGAAAATTAAGTCTTAATTTTAACAAAAAGGTAATATTTCTAACAGTACATATGAACCACTGAGAGAGGTGTGAAGGGACTGCATACCTTTATAAAAGAGAAATATATACATATAGGAGTATCTCAAATCTAAAATACAATGAATTACGTTCTTTGATCTCCTTTGGTAGAGTGAATTAGCTTTCTGCATATCTAGCCAGATGATGTGACCGGTAAAGATAACTATATCCAGAAGCTCCGGATCAAATGTATTTTGGAGCAAAGCAAAGAATCATATGTCCAGTCCTACTGCAGAAACTAAAACAGCTAGATGAGCACAATCTCTCTTCAATGTTCGTGGCATTTTTTTTGGGTAAATTTACATCTGTAACATAATCTTCCTTTACCTTAGGCCCGTTAGAATCAAACTAATCTGAACATGAAAAAGTAACTCCATACTATGAGCCGCCAACAATGGGAACTGGATGGGATGCACATACGTCCTAGAAAATGGTGAACACGAGTCAGGCCAAGGGAAAAAGAGAGAAAATTTACAGGGAAAAAGAAGAAACTGTACCTCGAGCCTGAACCTCAGCCGAGCCGATCGATTGCTCCAACTATCCAATGCGGTTCTTTGGGAAATCTCCGCGTGATGGACGTATGAAAAATCCGTCTTGGATGCACGAGCCTATCGCGGATCTCCTGGAACGTGAACACACGAAGACGTGGATCCTACCAATAGGGGCGAGTAGTGAGAGGTACCAGCGTGAGCCGCGTCAATAGCTGCCGCTGGTCACCGGTAAGGGAGGCGCGGCTCCTCAACGACCGAGAGGCAACCCAGATGAGCGGAGGGAGGCGATACTCACCTAATGGAGCCGGCGTTTGGTAGGTCGCGATGGGTACAGCCGCGGCGACCGGAGCACGAGGTCCATTCCATCCGGACTGAGGCGCTACGGCGACCCTGAATCTCGTCTTGCTTCACACCCTGCCGGATCCAGCAGCATCTACCAAAGGCACGGCCACGCAGGATGGCGGCGGCGAGCGAAGGATGGCTAGGTTTTGGGGAGGCCAGAAGTGGGATTAGAGGGGATGGGCGTGGGTTAGTGGCTTGTAGGGTCAACCGGTTAAAGAATAAGAAGTCGTGCTTAATGGGCTGGGTTTTTTCTATTTGTTCTGATTTGTATGTATAATGGACAACGCATGGATCAACAACACATACATGTGTATCTACGGTAAATCTTTGCAACGAATATGCAGAGAGTTGCTAAGTATGTATAGCTATAGGATGGGTTTTCTTGTAGTGCCCCCTCTATATATGTTGCGTGCCCGCGGCTTCCATCCGACCTTTAACCCTCCGCTCGTTCAAGATGATTACTAGGAGTTACTAGGAGTTGAGAACTAATGGTAGTATGTTATCCATGCATCTTAGTTGGTTATTGTTTCAGGATTTGTCCAATTGCTTCACTGGGGCTGTATTTGGCCTGATGGCTTCAAGATGCAGCGGCCACTTGATTCCCCTTTTGCAATTCCTCACCTTGATCAGTGTTCCATTATCTGGTAGGTTTGATTCTCTTTTATATACGTTGTATCGGCATGATTAGGGGCTGGGCTTGGACACATATGGCTTCATGGCGCTCCAGAGTACTTACCTCCGTGGGAAGGTGATGCAGGTCAAGCACTAGATCCAGTCTGCTTGTCTCACCATTATTAAGACTTCTCATATATAATGGGAGTAACATAGCTAGTAACATCACATACCTCAAGACATTTTGATAACATGACATGATAATAAATGAAAAAAAATAGGGTGATAACTAGCTATGTTACCATAACATCACACTTCTCAAGACAAGATGAGTCTAGAATTAAATAAATATAACATGCATGATACGATATATAAGTAACTATCCACTATGAAGGTAGTAACATAGGATAGTAACATGGCTATGTTACTCCCCACTATGACTAGTCTAAGACTAGTAACAATGGAAAGTATCATAGACTAGTATCATACATATGATACTAGTTTATGATACAACACCTACAATGCATAATATCATGAATTAGTATCATAGTTCTATTCTATTTAATGTTTGTAGAATCTCAATGCAAATATGTGTACATGATGTGTTTGCCACTAAAATTTCTAATTTTACGTGCTATGATACCGTATCTACCTATGATACTAATTTCACCTCTCTCATCACTAATTGATGTGCCACATAAGATTTTTACCTACATGACATGCATGATACTACCTATAATACTCCCATTGTGGCTAGTCTAAGATAAATCAACGACCACACATCTATTATTAGTTAGAATTGTGAGGTTTCGGTTTTCAATCCGGTTGTGGATTTGTTCGTGTTTGGGTCTGTCAGGAGAAGATGTCGGCAAACACGAGGCCGTTGTAGGGGCACACATCAGAGGTGTTCTAGCCCTGAGGCAACGCAACACAGAGGGTCATTCTGCAGCATGTTCAACTTCATGAGGATAACATTACCCAGTAGACCATGTCGAGCTTGCTTGAAACGTAGTATTGCTACTTTCTTTCAACCCGTTTGATATTGGTCTGATATCCAGTCTATTGTTCTACAGCAGTTCATAGCATATTGCCGCCCAATTTATCTTAGGTAGCTGCATAAGCATTTCGAGTAATATATAATTGTTGCCTCGAACATGCCACTAAGGTTGGCCCATTCATGTTTTAACATATTTGGGATGGCAAAAACTAAGTTATGTAATTTGATAAGATTAGTAATGCATAAGCACGCGTGATAGTCATGGTCACTATGAGGAGATATGGTTGTATCTTTACGATTAATTGATGGGCTGTGCTCTTGGTATAAGGCAATAAATTTCATGAAAATATTAGCTGAATTCATGTTGAGGAATCCAATTTTCTTTGATATATCCTTGTTTTAAAACATCATAACTTTGAGCTGCATGTGGGCAATGATTTAAGAGATTGAATAAACCATCAGCCCAGTTCATATAATTTAATTAGGACCCATCATCCAACAGTGTCCCTCGACGTTTAAAAGGTAAAATTAAACGAAAGGGGTTGAAATAAAAGACAGTATCCCACAATATCATGGGTAAAACAACATCTAGATATCTCAAGTTTATTGTACAAGAAGGCTGACAGCCGGGCCCATCAGCTAGCAGCGTCAGCGTTCTTCGAAGTTATAGAAAGATAAAGTTAAACGGAAGAGATTGAAAAAATTCAAGTATCCCGTAATATCACTGGTAAAAAATTATCGAGATATCACAAGTTTTATTTAAATAGAGGCTGGAGCTTAGGGGTGTAAAAAGATTGGATCGGATCGGATTTTTCTCATACCATATCTTTTACCATATATTTTTCTCGGATTCGGATCGGAGCGGATATTGATCGGTTTCGGATTCGAATGCGGATATTACGGACTGCATATTCGAATCGGAAATAGGGCCGATTCGGACCAAAAACAAAAATATTCGGATTTATGCTCTCACTGGTAGATTGTTATAGTTCTTGCAAATCTTTGAGATATATTTAAACTTCCAATCTTGTGTAGTTACGAAAAAAGAGACACAATGCACTAAAACTCAAACATCGGTAGAAACCTAGAGCTAAACATGCTCGCCAAATAAATTTGCTAACTCAATAACTAGTAACCTTCTAGGATTGGCCTTTACTTTTGACTCAAAAAATCGGATTATCCTGTTTAAAACATTCGGATTATCCTAACTAAATTTCGGATAATTCATATCCGCATGCTAGTTGCTATACCATGTCCTATACCATATCCGGAGCATCACTTCGGAATCAGATATACTTATCCGTCGGATTCTTTAAAATCGGATATGGATACGCTAAAACGGATTCATCGCCGGTTTCGGTGCGGAAATGATCCTATCCGTTTAGACCCCTACTGGAACTAGGGACTCATCATCCTACCACATTAACAAGGAGGAAGAGAATCGAAAGGAAATGTCCAGTAGCCAGAAATCACGGGTAAAAAATAAATCCAATCAAAGGAACATTTATTGTTCACGGAGGATGACATGTGGAAGCCATCTACCACCGGCGTCCTCAACGTTAACAAGGTAGCAGGGGATCCAAAAAAAAAGCCATGTAACCAGATAGCAAGTGTAAAAAATAATCTAAAAAAATGAAACATTTATTATTCAGAGATGATATGGGACCCATCTTACAGAAGTGTACTCAATGTTACAAAGGAGAAAGGGATGAAAAAAGTCAATTAGCCAAAAATAGGGGTACAAAATAAATCCAATAAAAAACGTTTATTGCACGGTATGGAACCCATCTGCCAGCAACGTCGTCAATGTTAACAAGGCAGCAAGGGATTGAAAGTAAAAGTCAAGTAGCCAAAAATCAGGGGCACAAAATAATCCAATAAAGAAAATATTTATTGTACATAGAAGCTGACATATAAGACTCATGAGCCAGCATCGGCCTCAACATTACAAAGGTGGCAGGGGATTGACAAAAAAAATCAACTAGCCAGAAATCATGGGTAAAAAAAATCCAAGAAAGAAAACATTTATCGTTTAGAGAGGATGACATGTGGGACTCATGCACCTAAAATGCATGCATTGACTTTATAGTGTGTTGAAACATATTCTCAAAAATTTGCAACATATATGATGTTATATCCATATTTTATATTGATTTTTGAGGATTTAACAATGATCCTCTTTAGTTTGGTTACAACTCGGTGCGACAGAAAAATCCTGTTTTTGTGTACTTTTTAACTTTCAAAGACCTAAATGAAGTCGGACTGAACTAGGATTACGGGGATGTCAATATTTCATCAACGGAAGCATATGGACCACTTGGATATCATGAGCTAGGCCAGGAGGGCCAATAGGGCCCTGGTGGCGCGCCCAACTAGGGTGGGAGCCACCAGGCGTCTTTCCCTCCTCGACCGTCCGATTCTCTTAATTATTTCGCCCACGGACTCCGTCCGACCTGAAAACCCCTATTTAAAGGACTTCCCTGAGGCTTCCTCGAGGGGAGCGGTGGAACCAGAGAAACATCGAAACAGAGCCAGAACCAACAAAGATTGGAAGGGGAAACTCCGCTAGAGCCACCACCGGAGGGATCTCCACCTTCTCCAACGTCTCCACCATCATCACCATGATGAAGAGGGAGTAGTCCACCTCTGGACTATAGGTTTGTGGCAGCAGCTTGATGTATTTATCTCTTCTTCTTCATAGATATAGTATCATATGAGCTACCCAACATGATTATGGTCATATATGTAATTCTTATGTGGTTGAATCTTTATTCTATGATATTGATATATGAAATTGGAACTTATTATGTGTAAGATGTATTAATCGATGCATATCATGTACCCGATTCTACAGTACTTGTTCTGATCCAACTTATATGCAATAACATGTGTGGGGACAAGTGTGTATTAGATGGAGTAGCATGGTGGTAGTAATTAAATACTGACAAAAAATTCAAGATGTACTATGGTTTTACCTCTCTTTTGTTGCCCCACTAGGGATAAAGTGAATACATGTGCTATAGTTATCATGTGATAGTGTGATAATCCTATTTGTCAAGGTAGCATATTTAAGATTCAAACATTATGTCGAAATACTTAAGGTTATACTCTATTGATTCTTAATTCAAAATTGATTGGAGTTTTCCCTTTCTTGAGGAGTATAAGAGAGAGATGTTGTGGAATTCTCTATGTTAGGACGCAATCTCCATATTAATGCTTATCAAACACATATCGAAGTTCCACCAACATTATGTAATTAATGCATTGTTGGTGTCCACTGCAACTTAAAAAAGAGAGTAGACAAGTGAACCTATGAAACCCGGTCCATTTTAAATCATCAGAAACACATTTCCAAGACTTTATCATACATTATATTTGCTGCATTTATAAATCCGAAAATACCAAAAATACTTTCTCCACTTACACACACAAAACTCAAAAACCAATTCCATTTTAATGTTCTTATTTAGCTTGCATAGGTTGTTTACTTTACCTTACTATTAGTTACCCTTTCATTTACTATTACTAATACGAAACCTTATGCTTGACAACCACATGGTAGAGTTGGGGCCACAAAGCAAAACTTTAATTGCAGGGTTGTTAGAAGAGGAGAAAAAGAAGATAACTCTAGCCAATTCCACGAGAGTTCGATATAAACCCTCAGTCATCCTTGTGGGGAGAAGATGCTTTCTACAACACTTTGCACTTGGAGTCCCAACGAGTTGGCACACATAGATTTGTTACCATCAGGAACCCATAGGCAAGCATCATAAATAGCTCGATCAGAGAACATGAACCAGATCGAAATAGATGGCACGATCTAAAAAAAACAAACAACTATAGATACGTTGACTTGGCCGGCATATCCAAAAATTCATCATGCACCATGTACCCGGCACCATGGTGCTAGATGGCCTAAAAACGAGAAAAAAGGTTTGTGATGCACCATAGAAAGAGCAAAATCATCGAGAATGGTGCATCAACAACCACGGTCGGACCTCAACTTCGTCGCCTATGGCTACTTTTTTTTAGTGAAAGGAGGCCGCGACATCAGCCATGTGCGAGATCCGCCACGAGGTGTGATGCGTGTAGTTGACACGTCCGTTGGGAACCCCAAGAGGAAGGTGTGATGCGCACAGCGGCAAGTTTCCCTCAGTAAGAAACCAAGGTTTAATCGAACCAGTAGGAGTCAAGAAGCACGTTGAAGGTTGATGGCGGCAGGATGTAGTGTGGCGCAACACCAGAGATTCCGGCGCCAACGTGGAACCTGCACAACACAACCAAAGTACTTTGCCCCAACGAAACAGTGAGGTTGTCAATCTCACCGGCTTGCTGTAACAAAGGATTAACCGTATTGTGTGGAAGATGATTGTTTGCAGAGAAAACGAGTAAAACAAGTATTGCAGATAGATTTGTATTTCAAGTATTAAAAGAATGGACCGGGGTCCACAGTTCACTAGAGGTGTCTCTCCCATAAGATAAAAGCATGTTGGGTGAACAAATTACAGTCGGGCAATTGACAAATAGAGAGGGCATAACAATGCACATACATGACATGATAAGTATAGTGAGATTTAATTGGGCATTACGACAAAGTACATAGACCGCCATCCAACTGCATCTATGCCTAAAAAGTCCACCTTCGAGTTATCGTTCGAACCCCTTCCAAGTATTAAGTTGCAAAGCAACGAGACAATTGCATTAAGTATGGTGCGTAATGTAATCAACAACTACATCCTCGGTCATAGCGACAATGTTTTATCCCTAGTGGCGACAGAACAGCACAACCTTAGAACTTTCTGTCACTGTCCCAGGTGTCAATGCAGGCATGAACCCACTATCGAGCATAAATACTCCCTCTTGGAGTCAAAAGCAAAAACTTGGCCAGAGCCTCTACTAGTAACGGAGAGCATGCAAGATCATAAACAACACATATGTAATAACTTGATAATTAACATAACATGGTATTCTCTATCCATCGGATCCCGACAAACACAACATAGAGTATTACAGATAGATGATCTTGATCATGTTAGGCAGCTCACAAGATCCAACAATGAAGCATAATGAGGAGAAGACAACCATCTAGCTACCTGCTATGGACCCATAGTCCAGGGGTGAACTACTCACTCATCACTCCGGAGGCGACCATGGCGGTGTAGAGTCCTCCGGGAGATGAATCCCCTCTCCGGCGGGGTGCCGAGGAGATCTCAGAATCCCCCGAGATGGGATCGGCGGCGGCGTCTCGGTAAGGTTTTCCGTATCGTGGTTTTTCGCCTCGGGGTTTCGCGACGGAGGCTTTAAGTAGGCGGAAGGGCGAGTCGGGGCGCCGACGAGGGGCCCACACCACAGAGGCGGCGCGGCCCCCTTGGCCGCGCCGCCATGTGGTCCGGCCACCTCGTGGCCCCACTTCGTATGCTCTTCGGTCTTCTGGAAGGTTCGTGGCGAAATAGGCCCCTGTGTCTTTGTTTCGTCCAATTCGAGAATATTTCGTTACTAGGATTTCGAAACCAAAAACAGCAGTAAAACAAGCAAGCGGCACTTCGGCATCTTGTTAATAGGTTAGTTCCGTGAAAATGCACAAATATGACATAAAGTGTGCATAAAACATGTAGGTATCATCAATAATACGGCATAGAACATAAGAAATTATCGATACGTCGGAGACGTATCAAGCATCCCCAAGCTTAGTTCTGCTCGTCCCGAGCAGGTAAGACGATAACAAAGATAATTTCTGAAGTGACATGCCATCATAACCTTGATCATACTATTTGTAAACATATGTAGTGAATGCAGCGATCAAAACAATGGTAATGACATGAGTAAACAAGTGAATCATAAAGCAAAGAATTTTCATGAATAGTACTTCAAGACAAGCATCAATAAGTCTTGCATAAGAGTTAACTCATAAAGCAATAAATCAAAGTAAAGGCATTGAAGCAACACAAAGGAAGATTAAGTTTCAGCGGTTGCTTTCAACTTGTAACATGTATATCTCATGGATAATTGTCAACATAGAGTAATATAACAAGTACAATATGCAAGTATGTAGGAATCAATGCACAGTTCACACAAGTGTTTGCTTCTTGAGGTGGAGAGAGATAGGTGAACTGACTCAACATAAAAGTAAAAAGAATGGTCCTTCAAAGAGGAAAGCATCGATTGCTATATTTGTGCTAGAGCTTTTATTTTGAAAACATGAAACAATTTTGTCAACGGTAGTAATAAAGCATATGAGTTATGAAAGTTATATCTTACAAGTTGCAAGTCTCATGCATAGTATACTAATAGTGCCCGCACCTTGTCCTAATTAGCTTGGACTACCGGATCTTTGCAATGCACATGTTTTAACCAAGTGTCACAATGGGGTACCTCCATGCCGCCTGTACAAAGGTCTAAGGAGAAAGCTCGCATTTTGGATTTCTCGCTTTTGATTATTCTCAACTTAGACATCCATACCGGGACAACATGGACAACAAATAATGGACTCCTCTTTAATGCATAAGCATGTGGCAACAATTATTATTCTCATATGAGATTGAGGATATGTGTCCAAAACTGAAACTTCCACCATGATTCATGGCTTTAGTTAGCGGCCCAATGTTCTTCTCTAACAATATGCATGCTCCAACCATTAAGGTGGTAGATCTCTCTTATTTCAGACAAGACGGACATGCATAGCAACTCACATGATATTTAACAAAGAATAGTT
>NC_061513.1:300857204-300875888 GCF_022539505.1 Lolium rigidum
AGATGTGGCAATCATCAAAATTCAAACCATTATAATCTAAAGCAATGGGATCATCATCCCCAATGTTGGAAAAAATTTCAGCAGCTTTATCACGAGGCGGTTTCAGCAGTTTTAGCAGTTTCGAGGCAGTTTTCGCGCTTTGCATTAGAAGTGGAAACATTGCTAACACCAATTCTTTTATTAGTATGAGTAGGAGGTGCAGCAACATGTGTAGCATTAGCATTACTAGTGGTGGTAATAGTCCAAACTTTAGCTATATTCTTCTCTTTAGCTAGTTTTTCATTTTCTTCTCTATCCCACCTGGCACGCAGTTCAGCCATTAATCTTATATTCTCATTAATTCTAACTTGAATGGCATTTGCTGTAGTAACAATTTTATTATGATAATTCTCATTAGGCAAAACTTTTGATTTCAAAAGATCAACATCGAAGACAAGACTATCGACTTTAGAAGCAAGTATATCAATTTTACCAAGCTTTTCTTCAACAGATTTGTTAAAAGCAGTTTGTGTACTAATAAATTCTTTAAGCATGGCTTCAAGTCCAGGGGTGAATTCCTATTATTGTTGTAAGAATTTCCATAAGAATTACCATAGCCGTTGCCATTATTATAAGGATATGGCCTATAGTTGTTACTAGAATTGTTCCGGTAAGCATTGTTGTTGAAATTATTATTTTTAATGAAGTTTACATCAACATGTTCTTCTTGTGCAACCAATGAAGCTAACGGAACATTATTAGGATCAATATTAGTCCTATCATTCACAAGCATAGACATAATAGCATCAACCTTATCATTCAAGGAAGAGGATTCTTCAACAGAATTTACCTTCTTACCTTGTGGAGCTCTTTCCGTGTGCCATTCAGAGTAGTTGATCATCATATTATCAAGAAGCTTTGTTGCTTCACCAAGAGTGATGGACATAAAGGTACCTCCAGCAGCTGAATCCAATAAATTCCGTGAAGAAAAATTTAGTCCTGCATAGAAGGTTTGGATGATCATCCAAGTAGTCGATCCATGGGTTGGGCAATTTTTAACCGAGAGATTTCATTCTTTCCCAAGCTTGAGCAACATGTTCAGTATCTAATTGTTTGAAATTCATTATGCTACTCCTCAAAGATATAATTTTAGCAGGGGGATAATATCTACCAATAAAAGCATCCTTGCATTTAGTCCATGAATCAATACTATTCTTAGACAGAGATAGCAACCAATCTTTAGCTCTTCCTCTTAATGAGAAAGGGAACAATTTTAGTTTAATAATATCACCATCTACATCTTTATATTTTTGCATTTCACATAGTTCAACAAAATTATTAAGATGGGCAGCAGCATCATCGGAACTAACACCGAGAAAATTGCTCTCGCATAACAAGATTAAGTAAAGCGAGGTTTAATTTCAAAGAATTCTGCTTGTAGTAGCGAGGTGGAGCAATAGGTGTGCATAAGAAATCATTATTATTTGTGGTTGTGAAGTCACACAACTTAGTATTTTCAGGGTTGGCCATTTTAGCAACAGTAAATAAAGCAAACTAGATAAAGTAAATGCAAGTAAACTAATTTTTTGTGTTTTCGATATAGCAAACAAGATAGCAAATAAAGTAAAACTAGCAACTAATTTTTTTGTATTTTAATTTAGTGCAGCAAACAAAGTAGTAAATAAAATAAAGCAAGACAAAAACAAAGTAAAGAGATTGAGAAGTGGAGACTCCCCTTGCAGCGTGTCTTGATCTCCTCGGCAACGGCGCCAGAAATTTGCTTGATGCGCGTGGTTGATGTATTGTCTTTTCGTTCGACACGCGTCCGTTGGGAACCCCAAGAGGAAGGTGTGATGCGCACAGCGGCAAGTTTCCCTCGATAAGAAACCAAGGCTTAATCGGACCAGTAGGAGTCAAGAAGCACGTTGAAGGTTGATGGCGGCGAGATGTAGTGCGGCGCAACACCAGGGATTCCGGCGCCAACGTGGAACCTGCACAACACAACCAAAGTATTTTGCCCCAACGAAACGGTGAGGTTGTCAATCTCACCGGCTTGCTCGTAACAAAGGATTAACCGTATTGTGTGGAAGATGATTGTTTGCAGAGAAAACGAGTAAAACAAGTATTGCGAGTAGATTGTATTTCGAGTAAAGAGAATTGGACCGGGGTCCACGGTTCACTAGAGGTGTCTCTCCCATAAGACGAACATCATGTTGGGTGAACAAATTACAGTTGGGCAATTGACAAATAAAGAGAGCATGACAATGCACATACATATCATGATGAGTATAGTGAGATTTAATTGGGCATTACGACAAAGTACATAGACCGCCATCCAACTGCATCTATGCCTAAAAAGTCCACCTTCTGGTTATCATCCGAACCCCCTCCTGTATTAAGTTGCAAGCAACAGACAATTGCATTAAGTATGGTGCGTAATGTAATCAACAACTACATCCTTAGACATAGCATCAATGTTTTATCCCTAGTGGCAACGGCACAACACAACCTTAGAACTTTACGTCACCTTGTCCCAGGTGTCAATGCGAGGCATGAACCCACTATCGAGCATAAGTACTCCCTCTTGGAGTTACAAGCATCTACTTGGCCGGAGCATCTACTAGTAACGGAGAGCATGCAAGATCATAAACAACACATAAGCATAACTTTGATAATCAACATAACAAGTATTCTCTATTCATCGGATCCCAACAAACGCAACATATAGAATTACGGATAGATGATCTTGATCATGTTAGGCAGCTCACAAGATCCGATAATGATAGCACAATGGGGAGAAGACAACCATCTAGCTACTGCTATGGACCCATAGTCCGAGGGGTAGACTACTCACACATCACACCGGAGGCGACCATGGCGGCGTAGAGTCCTCCGGGAGATGATTCCCCTCTCCGGCGAGGGTGCGGAGGCGATCTCCTGGATCCCCGAGATGGGATCGGCGGCGACGGCGTCTCGGTAAGGTTTTCCGTATCGTGGCTCTCGGTGCTGGGGGTTTCGTCACGGAGGCTTTAAGTAGGCGGAAGGGCAAGTCAAGAGGCGGCACGGGGGCCCACACCATAGGCCGGCGCGGCCGGGGGTGGGGCCGCGCCGCCCTAGGGTTTGGCCACCCCGTGGCCCCTCTTCGTCTCGTCTTCGGACTTACGGAAGCTTCGTGGAAAAATAGGCCCCTGGGCTTTGATTTCGTCCAATTCCGAGAATATTTCCTTACTAGGATTTCCGAAACCAAAAACAGCGAGAAAACAACAATCGGCACTTCGGCATCTTGTTAATAGGTTAGTTCCAGAAAATGCACGAATATGACATAAAGTGTGCATAAAACATGTAGATAACATCAATAATGTGGCATGGAACATAAGAAATTATCGATACGTCGGAGACGTATCATTAGTATGTGAGGATTTGCCAGTAGCCGGATCCATGTGGGCCAGGCATGGCATGTCCCTATACTCTTCATAAGTTTGGGGAGCGCGGAACCCAGCAGCTGTGACCTCGTCAGCGCGCTGTTGGCCCCTGCCGGCTCTGCCTCCACGTCCGCGGCCTCTTCCGCCTCCTTGACCTCCGCGTTAGAACGCCATGGCGACCATGTCGGATCCGCCGCTCTTATTGTTGTCGGGGGATTCTTCCGCTTGTTTTTGTTGCTGCTTCCGCCATTATCACGGTTTTTCTTCTATTGGTGGAGGGGTATGACTGTAGCGGCAAGTTCTCCACCTACGTCGTCATCGGCGGCGGAGTGAGTACTTGCAATGCCGATCATGTCATCCAATGTTAGTTTGTTTTCGTTGATAAGCAAGTAAGCTTGTGCCGGAGCAGTCCTCCCCTCTGCAATCCACCGATGAAGGCGTGCATAGCTGTGCGATTATCCATGTTCTCACACTCGTTCCTGGTTGCTAACCATCGTGTGAGGAAATTCCGTGATGTTTCGCCTTTCTTCTGGTACATGCTTGCAGGTCGCTTGTTGTATAAGGTCTTTTGTAGGAGCCCTTGAAGTGTTTCTCAAAGGAGATCTTCATGTCAAACCAAAAAAAGATGGAGTTCTCCGGGAGGTCGCCGAGCCAGGTACAAGCTGGGCCAATAAGGTACAACAGAAGCATGCGGCAAACTATTCTCTTGTTCCCTCCGACGAAGCTTACTTCATTGAAGTAAAACTCGATCTAGGTATCGGGCCTTTCACTGCCAACATAATGTTCAGGTTTCCGGGTAGCTTAAGGTTCAAGCCTTATGGATAAGGCTCCTCTCGGATCATCCTGCCAAAGCATTTTGGGCCAATGTATTCAGATCTGTACTCATTTAGACGTTCCCTTGCGTCACGTGGGCCGTTGTGGGGAGACTTTGAGCGGGAGCAGGATCTCCGGCCTCCGCCTCCGCCTCCACCTCCTCTACTGGGTGGTGGGGAGGGAGATCTGCGAGGGGGCCTGTGGGATCTTTTGCTTCCGCCTTCGGATTCTCCACGTCCTTCCCGATGCTGACTCCGGCTTCGGTGGCTACCTTCCCCATGATGGATGTCGCCTCCGTGATTCCGGCTTCTGCGGAGCTCGGGTTCACGTTCTTCATTCCGGCTCCGACGAGGTTCCGGCGTACGCTCCATGTTCCGATTCCTCTGAGGAGCCGCGTTGTCGCGGATGTTGATTCCGGCATGCCCATGGGGTCTGGTGTTTCCGATTGGACTGCGATGGTGAGGAGGCGGAGGAGGTGGACGGGGCCACGGTGGTGGTGACGGGTTCCGGTACTTGTCTCTTCCAGTGTACATCGGATCCTTTCCCTTTCTTGGGTCCGTCGGATGTGTTTTCGAGGGTACCGGGATCGGATTTGGATGTTCTCTGGTTCTTCTTCTGTGCTCCGTGGATCCGGTGCGTGATTCATCGTCACGATGTTGTCTTCCGGAGGCGTCCTTCTGCGCGGTGGATACACATATATCCGGGTTGGATTCCAACCTGCGCGAAGTGTCTGCCCTACTCTGTTGGTTCACTTCTGAAGCTACTAGTGTGCGGAGATGTGCAATGTCGATTTCCTCGTCTTGCTTGGCCAAGATCTCCGCGGCCTTCTTCATATTGTCCTTTGGAGCGGCAAGTGGCTGCTGGTTTGAGGGGGTTGCAAAGTTGATCTTTCGGGGGCCGATGGACTCCCGGCGGATTCTATCTGCTTCCTTATCAGCGTCCTCCATCATGGTTTCCCATTGTGCTCGGAGTTTCTTAGCCTCTGCCAAGCATTTTGCGGCTTCACGCTCTCTCTTGAGGAAAGTTTCCATCACTTCTCCAGCTTCTTGCCTTTCCTCCAGCATTGCTGCTGCAGTGTTGGCAAATACTTTGGCGGTGGCCAGCATCTCCTTTCTTTTCGCTTCTAGAACTTCAGGATCTACTGTGTCATCCGGAGTTATTGGCTTGTTGAGGACTTCCGAGTGCGCGATAGCGCCCCGGCCTGCCTGTTCTACTAGCTCATCTGCGGACATGTATTCCTGGTGCCCGGAAACTTGTCCTTCTTCGGAGTCCGGCATGACGCGGTAGCGAGGACGCGAAGGCGGAGTCTCCGAAGTGGACGGGCCTAGGAGTCCGATGTCGGTTGGAGGTTTTTCTTCGTCAGCTTCCTGCTCTAGCCCAACTATGTTTGCAAGGACCTGCTTAGGCGGAGAGGATTCTACTTCAGCTTGCTCGTCACCTTCTAGCTCCTTCCTGAGGCGATTGTACTCCTCTATGTCCAAGGTGGTGGCATCGTCTGAGGTTGGGCTTAGATTGCCCAGGATAGATTCCTCCTTGTCTCCGGCATCCTCTTGCTGATCCGGAACGTCGCTGTCTCCGGCAGCCTCCTGCTGATCCGGGGCGTCGCTGTCTCCGGTAGTCTCAACCTGCATGGGTCCGGCTCCTTCCTGAGGAGGGGCGGTTCCTGCGGTATGTGCGAGGAAGTGCACGAAGTGGCACCTTTGCTTCTCTAACACACAGGAGACCCAGGCGGATCTGCATTGGTCTTCCACCGTAATTTCCTGCTCAGGGACGGATTGGGTGGGCTTTGAATTTTCCAGATCTAAGGCGGAATCTTCTTTAGGAAGTTCCTGCGTCTCAGATCGGATCTTCGCGACTGCGTCCAGCTCAGAGGCAGTCGCATCAGCGTGACTTACCAGGGCGTTTCCGTC
This sequence comes from Lolium rigidum, assembly GCF_022539505.1. NCBI lineage: Eukaryota > Viridiplantae > Streptophyta > Magnoliopsida > Poales > Poaceae > Lolium > Lolium rigidum. Next base: position 300,863,329 of record NC_061513.1, read on the forward strand.
GGAATCGACGGTCTCGCCGATGAAGATGTGAATGCCGCCGATTGGGACGATGGAGAGCTTGACGGGGTCGGTCCTAGCCGGAATCCAGCACTTGTCCTGAGGGACGATCGGAAAGTTTCCAGCGTAAAGAACACGCCCCACAGCGATGGATTCGTCATAGCTTCCCATGGCGGAACCCTCCCGGTTCCGGCCAGCAGATGCCGCTGGCCCCATGGTGGGCGCCAACTGTCGTTGCCTATTCGACGGTACCTCGGAGGAGGGTTCCTCACGAGGGGAAGAAGAAGTAGGGTCCATCGGGCGGAGAGTCCTCGGGACGGTGGTACGCGATTTACCCATTGATACGTCTCCAACGTATCTATAATTTCTTATGTTCCATGCTAGTTTTATGACAATACCTACATGTTTTATGCATACTTTATATCATTTTTATGCATTTTTCGGGAATAACCTATTAACAAGATGCCGAAGCACCAGTTCCTGTTTTCTGCTGTTTTTGGTTTCAAAAATTCTACACAGGAAATATTCTCGGAATTGGACCCCACGAAGATAGAAGTCAATATTTTGCCGAGACGGACCCAGAGAGCCAGAGAAGGGCTAGAGGGGGGCCAAGGGGCTCCCACACCATAGGGGGGTACGGCCCCACCCCTGGCCGCGCCGCCATGTGGGGTGGGCCCCTCGGGACTCCTCCGAGGCCGCCCTTCCGCATATATATTCGCCCAGATGCGAAAACCCTAGATCAATCAGTCATATTCCACGAAAAGTTACGCAGCCGCCGCCATCGCGAAGCCAAGTTCGGGGGACAGAAGTCTCTGTTTCGGCACGCCGCCGGGACGGGGAAGTGCCCCCGGAATCCATCTCCATCGACACCACCGCCATCTTCATCGCCGTTGCTGTCTCCCATGATGAGGAGGGAGTAGTTCTCCCCCGAGGCGGAGGGCTCTACCGGTAGCTATGTGGTTCATCTCTCTCTCCCATGGTGTGATCTTTATGTGATCATGAGCTTTGTAATCTAGTTGAATATGTAGATGTTACTCTTGTCTATTATGCACTGTAGAGGTTACTTTAATATGAACTCCGGAGTCACTCTCCACGGTGTGATGGTGGCAGTGTGCGCATCGTGTGTGATTCCTTTATGACGTTGTGGAGCTTGTTTACTCCGGCTTGAGGTGTGCTTTTGCAGCCCTACACAATGAATGGTGTTTGTTATCCAACAAGAGAGTGTTTGAGAGTAGTATTTATTTATTCAATTATGTGATCATTGTTGAGAGTGTCCACTAGTGAAAGTATGATCCCTAGGCCTTGTTTCTAAGCATTGAAACACCGTTTCCAACAAGTTCTGCTACATGTTCGCTTGCTGCCATCTTTATTTCAGATTGCAATTACTACTTATAATCATCCATATTACTTGTATTTCACTATCTCTTCGCCGAACTAGTGCACCTATACATCTGACAAGTGTATTAGGTGTGTTGGGGACACAAGAGACTTCTTGTATCTTAATTGCGGGGTTGCTTGAGAGGGATATCTTTGACCTCTACCTCCCCGAGTTCGATAAACCTTGGGTGATTCACTTAAGGGAAACTTGCTTGCTGTTCTACAAACCTCTCGCTCTTGGAGGCCCAACACTGTCTACAGGAATATAAGCGTGCGTAGACATCAAGCTATTTTCTAGCGCCGTTGCCGGGGAGGTAAGGTAAAAGGTATTCACATCCTCCGACTACTAAGCTATTTCCTAGCACTGTTGCCGGTGTGTGAGTGCCTGAAGCTATTTCCTTTAGATCCTGCAATTATATATTTTTGTTTCTTGTTTTTATTTCACTAGTTAGGCTTAATGGAAAACAACAAACAAAATTAGAGATCTTTATGAAATTTATATTGAATTAGGACATGAGGTGTTTGAAGAGAAAATTAAAAAACCTATGGAACTTTATATGCATGCTAATGGCAATGTTATTAGTATGAATGCTTTGAACACCATTGTTGCTAATGCTATGGAAAATTCTAAGCTTGGGGAAGCTGGTTTTGATGAGCATGATATTTTTAGTCCCCCAAGCATGGAGGAGAAAATTTACTTTGATGATACTTTACCTCCTATATATGATGATTACAATGATGACTATCATATTTTCAGTCCACCTACTATTGAGGAGAAAATTAATTATGATTACAATATGCCTCCTATATATGATGATTATGGTAATGAGAATAATAATGATAGCTATTTCATTGAATTTGCTCCCACTACAATTAATAGTAATGACTATGCTTATGTGGAGAGTAATACTTTTATGCATATGAACCATGATAAGAATGTTTTAAGTGATGGTTATATTGTGAATTTCATCAATAATGCTACTGAAAGTTATTATGAGAGAGGTAAATATGGTTATATGCATCTTAATAATATTAAGTTTCCCCTCTTTATGTTGAGAATCTTGAAGTTGCGCTTGTGTTGCCTTTCTATGCTTGTTGCATTATGCTTACATGACTTGTTTATTTACAAGATTCCTTTTTATAGGAAGTGGGTTAGACTTAAAAGTGTTTCTTATTTGCTTTTGATGCTCTCTTTTGCTTCAACTCTTATTTCTTGCGAGAGCATCATTAAAATTACTGAGCCCATCTTAATGGATATAAAGAGAGCACTTCTTGGGAGATAACCCATGTTTTTATTTTGCTACTGTTTTGTTGTGTCTTGGAAGTTGTTACTACTGTAGCAACCTCTCCTTATCATGTTTATTTCGTTTTTGTGCCAAGTAAAGTCTTTGATAGAAAGTTGATACTAGATTTGGATTTCTGCGCAGGAACAGATTTTTAGCTGTCATGAATTTGAGTTGTTCTCTCTGTAGAAAAATCCAAAAATCTTGAAAAAAAGCATGAGTAATCCTTAGATATGTACGCAACTTTCATTCAACTGGAGCTTTTCCATCTGAGCATTTAAGTGCCTCGAAAAAATTCGTCTTTACGGACTGTTCTGTTTTGATAGATTCTGCCTTTTATTTCGCATTGCCTCTTTTATTGTGTTTGAGTGGGTTTCTTTGCTCCATTAAATTTCAGTAACCTTGGGTAATGTCCAGAAGTGTTGGGAATGATTGTGTACTTGCTGAACATGTGAATTTTTGATTATGCACTAACCCTCTAATGAGATTGCTTTGAGTTTGGTGTGAAGGAAGTTTTCAGGGATCAATAGAGGAGGATGATATAATATGATCAAGAAGAGTGAAAAGTCTAAGCTTGGGGATGCCCCCGTGGTTCATCCCTGGATATTTCAAGAAGACTCAAGCGTCTAAGCTTGGGGATGCCCAAGGCATCCCCTTCTTCATCAATAACTTATCAGGTCACCTCTAGTGAAACTATATTTTAATTCCATCACATCTTATGTGCTTTACTTGGAGCGTCTGTGTGTTTTTATTTTCGTTTTGTTATCTTAGTTCTCTGAATAAGTTGGATCCTATCTATCTTGTTTGGGAGAGATACATGCTCCGCTTTTTCATTTGAATACTCTTATTCTTCACTTATATTTGTTGAGTGTTCAGTTTTCGCCTTTGTGTAGCTTCTAGCTCTTGGTTTTCATGTATCTCTTGTTTAGAGCTATTAGTTATTTTATAGAAAGTACTCTCTTACTTCACTTATATTTGTTTTGAGAGTTTCTTGCTATTTGGTTGGAAACAGAAAATGCTTCATGTGGTAATTGGTATATTGTCTTGAATAATTTGATACTTGGCAATTGTTTTGAGCTCTCAAGTAGATCATGTTTAAGCTCTTGCATCATGTAATTTAAACCTATTAGTGGAGAACTACCGTAGAGCTTGTTGAAATTTGGTTTGCATGATTGGTCTCTCTAAGGTCTAGATATTTTACGGTAAAAGTGTTTGAGCAACAAGGAAGACAGTGTAGAGTCTTATAATGCTTGCAATATGTTCTTATGTAAGTTTTGTTGTACCGGTTTATACTTGTGATTGCTTCAAACAACCTTGCTAGCCAAAAGCCTTGTACTGAGAGGGAATGCTTCTCGTGCATCCAAAACCTTGAGCCAAAACCTATGCCATTTGTGTCCACCATAACTACCTACTATGTGGTATTTTCCTGCCATTCCAAGTAAATACTTTATGTGCTACCTTTAAACAATTCAAAAGTTATTATCTCTTATTTGTGTCAATGTTTTATAGCTCATGAGGAAGTATGTGGTGTTTTATCTTTCAATCTTGTTGGGCAGACTATCACCAATGGACTAGTGGCACATCCGCTTATCCAATAATTTTGCAAAAAGAGCTAGCAACGGGGTTCCCAGCCCCAATTAATTAACTTTCATTAATAATTCTCTTCACATGTTTTGCCCTGATTCATCAGTAAGCAATTTAATTTTGCAAATAGACACTCCTCCATGGTATGTGAAATGTTGGAAGGCACCAGAGGATTCGGTTAGCCATGGCTTGTGAAAGCAAAAGGTTGGGAGGAGTGTCATCCATAAATAAAACTAAAGTACATGTGTAAACAAAAGAGAAGAGGGATGATCTACCTTGCTTGGTAGAGATAACGTCCTTCATGGGAGCCGCTCTTTGAAAGTACTGTTTGACAAGGGGGTTAGAGTGCCCACTACCATTCGTTGACAACAACAAACACCTCTCAAAACTTTACTTTTATGCTCTCTATATGATTTCAAAACTTGAAAAGCTCTAGCACATGATTTAATCCCTGCTTCCCTCTGCGAAGGGCCTTTCTTTTAGTTTATGTTGAGTCAGTTTACCTACTTCTTTCTATCTTAGAAGCAACCACTTGTGTCAACTGTGTGCATTGATTCTTACATGCTTGCTTATTGCACTCATCATATTACTTTGTGTTGACAATTATCCATGAGATATACATGTTGAAAGTTGAAAGCAATTGCTGAAACTTAAATGTTCCTTTGTGTTGCTTCAAAACCTTCTATTAAGAATCTATTGCTTTATGAGTTAACTCTTATGCAAGACTTTTTTATGCTTGTCTTGAAAGTACTATTCATGAAAAGTTTTTGCTATATGATTCAGTTGTTTAGTCATTATCTTTTTGTTAGCAAACTATAGACCATTGCTTTGACTCACTTCATTCATCTCATATGCTTTACAATGGTATTGATCAAGATTATGTTGGTAGCATGTCACTTCAGAAATTGTTCTTTTTATCGTTTACCTACTCGAGGGCGAGTAGGAACTAAGCTTGGGATGCTTGATACGTCTCCAACGTATCTATAATTCCTTATGTTCCATGCTAGTTTTATGACAATACCTACATATTTTATTCATACTTTATATCATGTTTATGCATTTTCCGGGACTAACCTATTAACAAGGTGCCGAAGCGCCAGTTCCTGTTTTCTGCTGTTTTTGGTTTCAGAAATTCTACACAGGAAATATTCTCGGAATTGGACCCCACGAAGACAGAAGTCAATATTTTGCTGAGACGGACCCAGAGAGCCAGAGAAGGGCCAGAGGGGGGCCAAGAGGCTCCCACACCATAGGGGGGCGCGGCCCCACCCCTGGCCGCGCCGCCATGTGGGGTGGGCGACCTCGGGACTCCTCCGAGGCTGCCCTTCCGCCTATATATTCTCCCGGATGCGAAAACCCTTGATCAATCAGTCATATTCCACGAAAAGTTACGCAGCCGCCGCCATCGCGAAGCCAAGTTCGGTGGACAGAAGTCTCTGTTCCGGCACGCCACCGGGACGGGGAAGTGCCCCCGGAATCCATCTCCATCGACACCACCGCCATCTTCATCACCGTTGCTGTCTCCCATGATGAGGAGGGAGTAGTTCTCCCCCGAGGCTGAGGGCTCTACCGGTAGCTATGTGGTTCATCTCTTTCTCCCATGGTGTGATCTTTATGTGATCATGAGCTTTGTAATCTAGTTGAATATGTAGATGTTACTCTTGTCTATTATGCACTCTAGAGGTTACTTTAATATGAACTCCGGAGTCACTCTCCACGGTGTGATGGTGACAGTATGCGCATCGTGTGTGATTCCTTTATGACGTTGTGGAGCTTGTTTACTCCGGCTTGAGGTGTGCTTTTGCAGCCCTACACAATGAATGATGTTTGTTATCCAACAAGAGAGTGTTTGAGAGTAGCATTTATTTATTCAATTATGTGATCATTGTTGAGAGTGTCCACTAGTGAAAGTATGATCCCTAGGCCTTGTTTCTAAGCATTGAAACACCGTTTCCAACAAGTTTTGCTACATGTTCGCTTGCTGCCATCTTTATTTCAGATTGCAATTACTACTTATAATCATCCATATTACTTGTATTTCACTATCTCTTCGCCGAACTAGTGCACCTAAAAGTGTATTAGGTGTGTTGGGGACACAAGAGACTTCTTGTATCTTAATTGCAGGGTTGCTTGAGAGGGATATCTTTGACCTCTACCTCCCTGAGTTCGATAAACCTTGGGTGATTCACTTAAGGGAAACTTGCTGCTGTTCTACAAACCTCTGCTCTTGGAGGCCCAACACTGTCTACAGGAATAGAAGCGTGCGTAGACATCACCCATCTTCGGAACACCTGCACGATGACAGGGCCTACTGCTGCTTGTCTGGAATTATCTAAATGCTTTCGCGTTGTTACAATGAGTTGTGGTTGTGCCTCTAGGGCTCCCAGGATCCGGCTTATAAAGACGTCCGGATGTAGGGTTACATGGAGAGTCGTAGCCGGAATACAAGATGCCTAACTACGGAATATTACATTGCCATGCACGTCAAGGATCCACCTTTCCTTATGCGCCGTATTGGATCCGGATACTTCATGGGCCTTCACAGATCCGACTATCTTCATAGGGCGGTTAAGATCCGGCCCATGTTATCTGGGCTGGACTTCATCCATCTTGATCTACAGCAACAGGGCCGCCCCACATGCCACCATCACCGTACGTCTATGGGCCACCCGGGCTTGCCAGATCTAGGCCACGCTGTTGATACACCCATCAAGTATACCCACAACAAGTACAATCTGTGTTTTTTTATGTAGACTATATAATTCAATATTTTAGATTCAGATTTGGCATACGCAACCTACATACAATCCCTCCATAATTTACGACACATGCATATGCTCCTGTCACCATAAAAAACATTTTAAAATATAAAATAAATTTGAACAAAAAATTTGCGATATATGTTGACATTTTATGTGTGCATACCAAGTTTCAGGAAAATTGGCAATTTGTCCATCCTATACAAAAAATACAAAGAAATATCTTGTTGAGAGCTTATCTTTAGCTCCAAATTTAATCTTTTTTACACAAAATATCGGTTTTGCTTGAAACAATTTTGTGAACACACAGAACATGAACATGTATGCGAGACATTTTTTGTCAATTTTTTTTTAAATTTTATAATACTTTAAAGTTCATTTTCAAAACCAGGAGCATACATTCTTGGATGCAAAAGGTACTATGTCCATATTTTACTGAACTAGGGTATATTTTACCACAGACAATATTTTTTTTAGGAAAGACTAGACAATATTTAAACGATCCAGAAAGACTTGATTGCATTTACTTCTATCCTAACAGTATAAGTTCGGTAGTATGTCGGTTTGTTAATAAATTGACTTGACAGATTCAAAAAATGATGATGGTTTCAAATATATTCACGAGAGTTAATAAAATGTTAGCCAGTTCAAAAGCATTCACAAGTCCAAATATGATTAAGTATTGCACATGTATAAAAATATTTTCCCTCGCTAAATATTTAGCTAACATAATATTAAGTATTGCTACCTCCGTCCCAGTTCATAGGGCTTGCGCGTATTCCTAGGTTATCAATTTAGCTAACATAATATTATTTGTATAATATAAAAATTATATCATTTGAAAGTAGAACATCTAAGCTTTTTAATGATATATAGTTCGTAATACATATGTTGCAGTATCATCGTTAAATTTACGACCTAGGGGCACGCGTAAGCCCTATAAACTGGGACGGAGGGAAATAGAAATGGACCGAGCTTAATATTATGACCTAGGGGCTTAATATTATGACCCGGTCCATTTCCGTCCCAGTTCATATTAAGCATAAGCCCTATAGAACATATGCTTAATATTATTGAATTTGATTGCATTGGGAAGCTAGGAGTACACTCTATTGTGGACAAAGTTTAGAGATATAAGTCCGCCTATTTGAGAACGGAGGGAGTAATCATGATGTTTACTCGTGCAACTTTTCAAGAAAAAATTCGACTATATATATCCTACACACACAAAAAAAGATAAGAGTAACTTTGCTATATTGGAATGGTACATGTCTCCTACTATGTTGCGAACAGTATAATTTGTCGTTTTTATGTAGGTTATATAATTTGATATTTTAGATTCAAATTTGACATACACATACCTCCATACATTTCCTACCTATATAATTTACGGCATATTTTTTAGTATTTTGTGACGTATTTTCTAAATTGGACACGCGTACCTAGGAGCCAAAAATTCAGGTCCCTAGGCGTGGATCGGATAGGGCATATTTTGGCCCCAACTTTAAAAGATTTGCTGAAGTGGGACATATTTTTCCGCAAAATACATACATTCTGATGGGTGCCAAGCAGTCCATATTCATTTTTTTCGTAGTAATTCAAAATAAGATTTAAAAAAATCTGAATTCTTTGGTAACCAAATATGATTAAGTATTGTACATGTAAAAAAATATTTAGCGAGGGAATTGCTATCATTACATCCTGGGTAAAAAGATAAAATCGAAAATTTTCATGTCTATGTACTATTCACGCTATATTAGTCATAAATTTTCGTTTCTCCCCATGATGGCATGGGAATTATTTGAGCCCAAATATTTCTACACGAGTACAATATGTAATCTTCTTTGTTTCCAGGAAGATTTAGATTACTTTCCAACTTTATTTTTTTATGAATTTTGGATTTTATGGGGCGCATATAGCACCCATGTGCCAACAATACACATCCATATTATGTCCCCATACAATCTTTGAACGGTCCAGAAAGACTTGATTTGCATTTACTTCCCTAACAGTACCAGTTGGGTGGATCGGATAGGCCTCAGATAATGCAGGATTCATTGCCAAGGTGCATGCATGGCTACACTCACTACGGGAGAGATGTTGTATGCCGACGGCCGCCAGCCGTCGGCACAGCCTAGAAGGCCGTCGGCACAGGCTGTGCCGACGGTGACCGTCGGCATAGCGTCGTCGGCATAGTTCTGGTCGGGGACAGCCCGATCACCGTTGGCACAGGCTGGCCGTCGGCACAGATTGTTGTGCCGACGGTAAAACCGTCGGCATAGTATTTCAAAATTTTCAAATTTATTTTCGAAAAAATATTCAAAAAAATAATGAAAAAAAAAATTAATTTTTTTTTTCACTTTTCTTCTTCTACTTTTTTACTTATTAATCTTTCATAATCACACTTAGTACACTTAATCTTAGCTCAAATTGCACTTATGGTCAAACTTCATAGTTGGTCACCCATCCTCACACTACTCCCGCCTCGGCACGCTTAACTTCTTGGTTCTCTTCGGATGAGCTTCCCTGAAAGAAATGATACCTTGATGTTAATATTACCATATCTATCATATTAACCCTTTGACCGTGATGTCACACCTCTATATTTTTAAATTCTAAACAATTATTTAAGTAAAAAACAATGAATATAAATAAATAATAATAATATAGAATTTGAAAAACAATTAAATGATTTTATTTTTTGTTTTCTATTTAATAAGGAATAATTAATATCAGTAAATGCGAATTTGGCAAATAATATGTCTAAATTGATCAGAAAAATGAGAGGAATACAAATATGACATCCATATCATCTTTTGAACCTACAAAGTTAACTTACCCAAAAATCATGAGCATTATATCAAGTACCTCTAGTTTGAATTTGACTGACTTTATCGAAAATGAGGTGGGAAACGGCCTTGACATGACATAGTTTGTCGAAACAAGGTCATATTTGGCACATGTGTGTGCCCTAGGATGGGAAGTAAGACCCCGGACGCGCATTTCAAATCCGATCCACGGTCGGCCATCTTTTCATTTTTAGCGTGCCCAAACGATTGTTATTTGTGAAGCAGCTACATGGGGCGCATTTTAGTATGAAGTGAAACCTCCGTGCGATGATAGTAGACCACCTACGCACCACCTATCACATGACATGTGCACGCGTTAGCTTTTTGGGAACCCATGCGGCTTCCGGCGGTGTCCCGCCGTATCCGCTAGAAACTGACCGGATTTGAACTAGGGGTCAACTATCCGTCGCTCCGAAAATTCCGGAAAAATTGTTTTTAGTTCAACGACGCATCATTATATGTGCTAATTTTTGTCCGTTTAGTTTGTTCGCGAATGGGTGCACCCGCACGCCCGGTACGGCGATACCGCATGTCTCGGGGGTCCTCTTTTGGCCAGATGGCAATTTGAACGAACTCAAAAAAATCCCACAGAGTTGCGTGACGTCATTTTATATGTCATAGTAACTATTCCGTTTGTTAAAACTGGGATACGGTAATTATTTTGAAAAACCCTTCACGAAAAGGGCTATCACGTCCGGAGTTCTATTGATTTCAAGGGAAATGAGGTGGGAAACGGCCTCGGCATGGCATAGTTTGCCGAAAAGAGATCATATTTGGCACGTGTGTGGGCCCTAGGATGGGAAGTAACACCCCGGACGCGCATTTCTAATCCGATCCACGGTCGGCCATCTTTTCATTTTTAGCGTGCCCAAACGGTTTTTATTTGTGAAGCGACTACATGGGCGCATTTTAGTATGAAGTGAAACCTCCGTGCGATGATAGTAGACCACCTACGCACCACCTATCGAGATGACATGTGCACGCGTTAGCTTTTGGGAACCCATGCGGCTTCGACGGTGTCCCGCCGTATCCGACTGAAGCCGACCGGATTTAAACTAGGGGTCAACTATCCGCCGCTTCAGAAATTCCGGAAAAATTGTTTTTAGTTCAACGACGCATCACTATATGTGCTAATTTTTGTCCGTTTAGTTTGTTCGCGAATGGGTGCACCCGCACACCGGTACGACGATACCGCATGTCCGGGGGCCTGTTTTGGCCGGATGGCTTTTTGAACGAAGTCAAAAAAATCCCACGGAGCCGGGTGGCGTCATTTTATATGTCATAGTAACTATTCCGTTTGTCAAAACTGGGATACGGAAATTATTTTTAAAAACCCTTCATGAAAAGGGCTATCACGTCCGGAGTTCTATGGATTTCAGGTGAAATGAGGTGAGAAACGGCCTCGGTATGGCATAGTTTGCCGAAACAAGATCATATTTGGCACGTTTGTGGGCCCTAGGATGGGAAGCAAGACCCCGGACGCGGATTTCTAATCCGACCTACGGACGACCATCTTTTCATTTTTAGCGTGCCCAAACGGTTTTTATTTGTGAAGCAGCTACATGGGGCGTATTTTAGTATTACATGAAACCTCCGTGCGATGATAGTAGACCACCTACGCACCACCTATCACAAGACATGTGGACTCGTTAGCATTTTGGGAACCCATGCGGCCTCCGGCGGTGTCCGTCGAATCCGCTGGAAACTGACCAGATTTGAACTAGGGGTGAACGATCCGTCGCTCCAGAAATTCCGGAAAAATTGTTTTAAGCTCTACAACACATCATTATATGTGCTAGTTTTTGTCCGTTCAATTTGTTCGTGAATGGGTGCACCTGCACGCCCGGTACGGCGATACCGCATGTCCCGAGGGCCTGTTTTGGCCAGATGACAATTTGAACGAAGTCCAAAAATCCCACGGAGCCTCGTGACGTCATTTTATATGTCATAGTAACTATTCCATTTGTTAAAACTGGGATAGGACAATTTTTTGAAAAACCCTTCACGAAAAGGGCTATCACGTCCGGAGTTCTATGGATTTTAGGGGAAATGAGGTGGGAAACGGTCTCGGCATGGCATAGTTTGCCGAAACGAGATCATATTTGACACGTGTGTGGACCCTAGGATGGGAAGCAAGTCCCCGGACGCGGATTTCTAATCGGACCCACGAGCGACAATTTTTTCATTTTTGGCGTGTGTGAAAGCCATGAAACCTCGAACATTATATCTCATTTCTAAAAGATTTGTTTAGGTATTTGAAATATTCCATTTTTTATATTTTTCTATGATAGATCTTGTTTTTCTGCAAAATTTGATATATTATACTTATTTTTCTCAATTAGAATGATTTAGATATGCTTTTTTGAAGACTGTCGTGCAGAAATAGAAAAAAGCTATGCCGACGGTATAACCGTCGGCACAGGTCTGTGGTAAAAAAAAAAGAAAAAAATTGTTGTGCCGACGGCCAGACTTGTCCTGTGCCGACGGCCAGAACTGTGCCGACGGTCACCGTCGGCACAACCGGCTTGTGCCGACGGCCATTTTAACGCCGACGACCATCTTTGTCGCCGCGGTCCGGATGCTTCTGTGCCGACGGCCCCGATATTTGGCCGTCGGCACACACGGCGGCCGTCGGCACATTTGTGCTCTCCCGTAGTGTGCTCTCCCGTAGTGACTCGATCTAGCAAGCTCGACGTATATACATACTGCTG
>NC_061513.1:300875988-300930538 GCF_022539505.1 Lolium rigidum
CAATGGATGGTGACGTGTTCGGTATCAACCAGTCTCAAGGCCCGGCCGGCTATTTATACGTGTGCTACCTATCCAGCTTCAGATTCACAGCAAAATTTCAGCCATGGACATGAAGAGGTGCCTCAGCGCTTGCATTCTGCTGATGCTTTCACTCGAGGGAGCCCTCCTCGTCGCCGGCCGCCCCTCCGCCGCCACCACCACCATTCGCCTCCCCAGCGACACCCAAGGTACGTGATGCATCTGCAGCATGCCGTCAATCTTCGTTTCATCCTTGCCCCGTTTGCTAGCGCGCGCTTGAACATCACAGCTAGCTGTCTGATCCTTGAGGTCTTGCAGCAGCGGAACCGGCGAGGCCGTGGGACTGCTGCGACTTTGCGCTGTGCACCCTGTCGTTCCCGCAGTACTGCCGTTGCTTGGACCAGGTGGACCATTGCGCCGCCACCTGCAAGGACTGCGCAGCCTCCCCGACGGACCCTTCCCGCCACGTCTGCCAAGACATGTACATGGGGAACCCCGGGCCCATGTGCACCGACGAGGCTAACAACGTCGGTAACTAGTGCTCACGCCCTCGCCGGCGCGCGTTGATCGCCCGATCACCGCCGATAGTGGTGCTGTGTTGCTCGTCTATCTTCACGGATGCGTGAAAGAATAAAATAAAGGTCGCCTCTTGCAATATCTATGGTGTGTCAGCCAACGATGAATAAAGATGGTTTAAATTCACGTGCATTACTTTCTTTTCCAGCAAGTACTTTTCTTCTGCAAAACAACCTACAAACGTAGGGCTCACATACATACACTCATTCTTATAAACACATGCACACGCACTATCCTTATAAGCACCTCCGAGAGATTGGGTCCAAGAAACTGATTTAACGGGTTTTGAGTATGATAAACTTATTACAGACATCTCTATCCATGAGAACTTCACCACCCATTAAAAAATTATTTCGCTTTTATAAGATACCAAAATGTTAAATCTGAGATTTGAACTTAGCATCCAACCACATGTTGATTCTCAATTCCAACAGGTACTTGTACAATGCGATTCTAAGTAATTACTAGTATGTAAAAATTTAGTACTCTCCAGTCCTACATACTTGCCTTTGAGCTAGTAACATTTTTTTTTGGATAAAGGGCATTTTATTACTTAAAAGTTTAAGTATTACACTCGGCCTCTGCATAACCAAGATGCACACAGTCATAAAGTCACAACTAAAGCAAAGCACGATACAAAGCACGACGAAGAGCAGCAACAAATCCTAAGATTAAGATGACCCAATCCGGAGACTATGCTACCACCCATGTTGAATAATATAATCCTTCGCCGTAGTTTCCAACCGTATAGACACCTCCGTAAATAGGTCTTTGTGCTCCAATCGCTGAAGAGACGACCATGAACGGAGTAAAGCAGTGCACCGGTAGATAACCTGCAAAATAGAAGAATTTACATTGTTAAAAACCTTGTCATTTCTACATAGCCACAGCGATCAAATAACTGCAATCGCTGCCACCCTAATGAGTATTTTAAACCTATGATCCACCCCAAGAAGTCAATTGCCAAAAATGTTGGCGACACTACATGGTGGGTATAAGGTAGACCATATTTGGATGATTGACCTATAGATCTAGCAAACTGACAATGAAAGAAGAGATGACTTATTGTCTCATTGTGATGACAGTACACACATTTCTTATTTCCTTGCCAGTTGCGCCTAGCAATGTTGTCTTTAGTAAGAATGACCCCTTTCCGAAGATACCATGCAAAAATCTTTGTTTTTAGTGGTATCTTCATTTTCCAGATCATTTTATTATTGACAATCGCCTCAATTGGTTGGATCAAAGCACTATACATGGAGTTAACCGAGAATCTATGATTCTCGGTAAGATTCCACCGAAACTCATCTGACCCTTGCGTCAAGTGTACATTCTCCAATCGCTGGAGTAATGCATTCCAAGATACAAGTCGGGCCCCAATAAGGTCTCGTATAAACATCACCTGAGGTGGGTTAGAACCCATTACCTTTGCAAGGGTATCCTCTTTGTAACGCACAATGTTATATAGTGCCGGATATTGTTCTCGGAATGTGGTGTTACCCAACCACTTATCCTCCCAGAAACTTATCTCCGATCCATCCCTAAAGGAGAAGCAACCATGAGGGAAGACGTATTTCTTTGTCACCATAAGGCCTGCCCAAAAGTGAGAATCCCCAGGTTTTCAAAACACTTGGGATATCGCTTTTGAACCAACATACTTCCTCCTTAAGATTGTTTGCCAGACACCATCCTCAGTGAGCAGCTTTGATAGCCACTTTCCTAGCAGAGCTCTGTTCTTGACCTCAAGGTCATGAACCCCGAGCCCTCCTAGTTCCTTCGAACGACAGACTACACTCCATTTTGTAAGCCGGTATTTATTTCTCTCACTATCACCTTGCCAAAAGAATCATGATCGAAAATAGTCTAATCGATGCAAGACCCCTTTAGGAATGCGGAAGAAGGAAATCATATATAGTACCATATTAGTTAGTACCGAGTTTATGAGAACCAATGTTCCTCCCAGTGATAGTAATTTTCCTTTCCAACTACTAAGACGCTTTTGAAGTCTTTCCTCGACATGTTTCCATTCAGCTAATGTGAGTCTCCGGAAGTGAATCGGAGTACCCAAATAGTTAATTGGAAACTGCCCTAACCCACAGCCGAACATCTCAGCATATAGGTTGGCATCGTCGTGGGCTTCACCAAAACAGAACAATTCACTCTTATGGAAGTTGATTTTCAACCCAGATAGTTGCTCGAACGCTGAAAGGATTAACTTCAGGTTTCTTGCTTTCTCTAAGTAATGTTCCATAAACAGAATCGTATCATCAGCGTATTGCGGGATAGAAAGCCCGCCATCAACTAGATGGGGCACTACTCCTTCAATTTGCCCTTCGGACTTCGCACGCTCAATAATAATAGCTAGCATATCACGCAACTATGTTAAATAACATAGGTGATAACGGATCGCCTTGCCTTAATCCTTTTTTCGTCTGAAAGTATCTGCCAACGTCATCATTGACTTTGATGGCAACACTTCCACCGAAGACAAAGTTATAAATTAGCTGATGCCACTCATCAGAAAAACCTTTCATCCTGAGAGTCTGGTGAAGGAAAGACCACTTCACTTTATCATAGGCCTTTTCGAAGTCAATTTTTAGGATAACGCCATTCATCTTCTTATGATGTAACTCATTAACCGTTTCATGTAAGTTGACTACTCCATCGAGTATGTATCTACCTTGCATGAACGCGGTTTGAGTAGGAAGAAATAGTTTATGCCTCTTTCGGGATTTTCTTGCCCTCCACCTTTTTCCACATTAGCCATAATGCCTGCGTGGCGGGAGGCAAGCCGGTTTGCAAACTCTCCAAAAGCGATCTCAGCCTCAATCTCCCTCATGGCGGCTTGATACTACTTCTTGTCAACATGTTCGCTATTTGAGTCTCCTGACTGTGGGTCTAGTGCCCCTAGAATAGGTTCGTGTCCTGCCTCAGTTGAGCCAGATCCTAAACTAGAACCGATGTGTGCAGCGAGATGATTCCCTCAAATGTTGGAAAGCCAATGCGGATATGCAGTGGTCTTCCACCGTTATCTCTGACCCGAGGGCATTTTGGATGGGCATTGTATTGAGTAGATCTAAACTGTAAAACTCATAACAAAGTTCCTTTGTCCAGCCCGAAGGCGGTCCATGTGGGTCATGTCACCATGGTGGTTTCCGTCGGGCTAGATCTCCCACCATTGTTGCTGGTGAAGATGTGGATGCCGCGTATCTGAACGATGATGGAGTGAATCGGGCTCTCTTTAGATAGGACCCATCACTCGTTGTTGGGGGCGACGGGGAAGCTTCCAGCGTAGAGGACTCAAGTGACGGTGACGGTGTCGCCGATGCTGCGAAGACGAATCCCGCCTGGGTCCATGCATGCTTCAGACGCCGTAGGCCCCGTGGTGGACGAGAGGAGCGTAAGGCGTGGAGCGTCCGAGACGGTGTGACACGACTTATCTAGGTTTGGACCTCACAACGGCGGCCCGAGATTCTACTAGCTTCATGCTACATATCACTATGATAGCAACAAGTGTTGAGTTACAATGAGGTGGTCTTCCCTAAGGCTCCCGTACGTCGGCTTTAAAAGGTGCCCAGACCTTGAAAACATGATGCCAATAATATCGCAAGAGTAACATCAGCGGAGTCTTTGGTCCCGTGTGGCGTATGGCGACATTCCGCTCCTCTCTCTCTTCCTCTCCCTAACCAAGCCAGATAAATCCACCAATCCATCTGCCATCACTCATCTTCTCTCCTCTCCATGATCCAGCATCCAATAACTTCATCGCCACCTCGCTGTCCCAAAACCCCTGATCTGTACGAGCCCCCAATCCCCTCACCCCATCAGTTTGTTATTATGCAGTTTGCAAGAGCCAACAACCAAGGCCTTTCGGAAAGAGCAAATCGGACGGATGGATCGGCGGAGAGGCGGCCAATCTCTCCGATCGAGGCCGGATGGAAGTCCTGCAGCACCTCATAACCCAATGATGTTGCAAGTTCCAGAGGTACCTCATCTTGAGCTTGATTTGCAGGCCATGTCTATCTCGGATCAGCAGCAGATGCATGGTCAAGAATCACTAGGAGAGCAGTATGAAATATATATGAAGCTTGCAGCAACCAGATCAACTCCAAGAAGCATATCTCTAACAACCTTGCAGACTCAGATGAAGAGAGCCTGGAGAGCTCATTATGGCGATATTGTCCAGGTCCATGACTTCGTTTTCAAAGCCTCTTTTAGTTCATTCTTATCCATGATGTGGGTTTATGAGAAGCAGCAATGGAGGATTGGTCCAGACGTCATTCTGCTAGAGTTAGCGGATCCAGAAGGAGAAGGATATCAGATAGAGCAAGCAAAATCAATGGAAGCAGTAGGTACTCGAAAGTATTCCTTCAGGTTTGTGTATGTCTCTGTTCGGGCTTATGGAATTCCAAAAGAAAAAAGATCTTTAAAGTTGCTATCGAGAGGTTATGAGTATGGTAGGAACACCATCGGAGCTACACCGGCCAAGAACAAGCATGATCAACACACATCCGAGACTACATTTGGGGAGTGGTAAGGCACACAATATGTAACCCAGTTCTGGATAGAATCAAATTAGTTCTTGGGCCTCAAGATCAGTGTATTGCATATCTTCACTATGAAAAATAGGAAGAATCTGCCTCTTTTGTGGAGTAATGTTTCATACTATTGATCAATGCTACTTAAGAAAGAGTATAGTATCAGAAAGGATCAGACACAACCACAACCCAATGCAGGTTTCTTTTTAGAGATATGGAACATGGATAATTGATGAATCTCAGATTTCGATGGATAAGGCAGTTGCAAGCACACCAGTTTTTAGCACATTTCAGAATCCTGAGCTTAGCGCTTTTAACAATGTTTTTACTACTCCAGAAGAGAGAAGAGGAAGATTATCTGAAATGGCAGCAACCCAAATCATTGGCAGAATGGAGGCAGCAAGAACTAGAGCTACAGCTTCCGTGGCGACTCAGCGCAACGAGGACGAAGCCACCATTGTTGTGACACCTAGCCCTACAGAAGCGGTGGCAAGCCACGCTCAAGCCATGCTGGGCACGCACGTGGAACAGCAAAACCAGACAAGTGAGAACATAGGCAGAGGTCAACACGCCACCGACGACAGCCTGCTACAGCTTCAAGCACGAGAAGAAGAATAGGACACTCAAAGATGTGTAGAAGAAATGGACTTCGAATACATACAGAGTCAGCAGCAAAACCAGTCTCTGTTTCAGATGATGCAGTAGATAGAAAGAGATGGAGTTTTACCATACACGCTCAGTGAAGAAGCAAATGTTATCCAAACACATTATGGCCCAGACAGAGGAAAAGGCCCAATAGCTACTTGGGCTACTCAGGCCTCATCCAGCTGGAAGCCCAAAGCCACTTGTCCTGACCCCACAGCCCCTTCAGCTTCCAAACACCTGGCAGGTATAGATGTCTTCCACCCACAGCAACGCCCTTTCGAACAATCCTCTGCAGACAAACTCCACTTCAGAGACACTGCCTCCCCGCTCATAACTGCTACTCTGCCATCACAAGTTGGAGAGCACACCGCCGACGATGTCTCCGAGAACATTAGGCATTTGTCTCGCCGTCCCCACTCATCTAACCCCCACCAGCAATCACTCCGCCCACCACCTCATCCATCCAATCCATCCTCCAAGAGGCCAGCGTCGCCGACCAATCCGCGTCTCCTTCCGCCAAGGAAGAGAGCGGCGCTGCCGACCGCCGCCGATGGAGCTCCACAAGCAGGGGCTCCGCTCTGCATCCCTACCGGTGAGGTTCGCCGGTAGATCGGGCGAGAAGAAGGAGGAGGTGGAGCAGGGAAGGTGATGTGCAGGAGAGACTCAGCTCCGACCCTACCTCGACCAAATCGTCGGGAAGAGGATCTCAGCAGCGCAGCGGTCGAGGAGATCAAGATGAACCAGAAGGGAGAAAGCAAGGAATTCTTGGCATTGAGTCAAGCAATCAATGGAAAGCTGCAGAAGGCCGTGCACCGCCGCCGTTCAATGCTATGGCCAACCGTCCCTCCGGTTCAACGACTTGGAATCGTGGCAGAAAATCTCGATGGGATTCGCCGACGCCGATTCAATTTAGAGGTATCCACCGATCTCCTTTTGGATACACTGTCAATCTCCCTCGTGCTGCCGTTTGGCGCCATGCTAGCAATGCCGGCGAGGTGGGCGGAAGTGTTCTTGTGCGCGTTGTTCGGAGGCTTGATTTGGGAAATGCTGTGCACGCCATGGCTCAGGATGAAAGCGCAGACAATGCACAACTATCCCCAGATGTTGCCAATTACGATCTCCACTCGCCGTCAATGGACACGCAATGCACCGAGGATTCTCGCATTGGCCACTTCTCACCTCCTAGAGTGGCTCACGGGTTCAACCTGGCTCCTTATTCTGCTACTCATATTACTGCAGCCGTCAGTGCTGCACATGATTCAGCCCAAGATCAACATGCGAGCGGTGATATTCCTAGCCGGGTTTTTATGCGGGAAGTTCGGAAGCAGCGATCGGGGCTGCAGTGGACCGGCGAGCAGCGGCGCCGGCCTCCAAGGCGCCACGAGCGCCATGAGAGCTCTAGGATGGAACTGCCAAGGCATTGGCAAGGGCCTATGCAGTCCTAAAATGCTTCACCTTGCCAGGATGATCACATCGACTAAACCCCAGGTAACTTTCATTTCGGAAATCAAATCAACTAAATTCTCTGCTGCAGATATTGTTTCTCGCTTTAATATGCATCACAGTATTGTAGTACCGTAAAGAAGAAGATCAGGAGGACTCTGGCTTTTGTGGACTAACGAGATGGATATATCTATTCAGATGACCTCCTTTAATCTAATCCTAGCCCTTGCAAAGGACAAATCCTCTAATGTGTCCTTTGGCTTAGTATGTGTGTATGGTGATCCTTATCATAACTATACCAGTACTATTTGGAATCGGAGTTGCAGATTTTGCCAATGTAAATAGCAACCTTCCCATCGTTTGTTTAGGAGATATGAATGACATTATGTATGAATATGAAAAAAGTAATGCTAATGTCAATGTCCATCGTATGGATTTATTCGAGAGACCTTATAAAGCGATGCGGCTTGTTTGATCTTGGCAATAATGGTCTTGCTTACACCTGGACAAACAGGTGTTTTTCTTCAACTCCTTTATTGCAACGCCTAGACAGATGCTTAGCAAATAATCAGTGGTGCATCAACTACCCTACTACTAAAGTCTACAACATGCCACTAATCTACAATTTTAGTGATCATGCTCCTCCTATTCTGCTATCAACAAATGGAAAAGCCAATAAAATTAAACCTCATTTCAAATTTGAAAATTGGTGGCTCAAAGAAGATGATTTTCAAACTCATGCAAAAAAATCCTGGCAGCAATCTATAGGGAAGCCTTATCACTGCAGAACTAATCATTTCGCTAACTCATTAAAATTTTGGTGCAAAAAGAAGAAACCTTTACAGGAGGAATTAAAGGAGCTGGAAGGAGAAATATTAAAGCTACAATGTGCTCCACAAAGCCAACAAGACTTTTGAAAGGAACAACAACTAGCCACCAGGTTTGAACAAACAACTACTAAACTAAATGACTTCTATGTGCAGAGAGCTAAGAAAAGTTGGGTCAAAGATGGTGATAGAAACACTGCTTTCTTTCATAGAGCAGTAGCAAGAAGAAGAAGAAGAAGAAATTCAATCATGTCCATACGAGATGAGAAGAATGTAACTCATTTTATGCCTCACCAAATAGCAAACGCTTTTGTTCTCTATTTCAGATCCATTTTTGCATCTCAAACCACTCAACAAGTTGGCCAAAGAATTCCCAAATCTCCTCGTCAAAGCAATGACTTCACAGACTCAATTCCAACAAAGGAGGAAATTTGGGAAACTCTTAAAGGTATGAAAAGGAATACTTCCCCTGGTCTTGATGGTTTCAATGTAGAATTTTATTTAGCCACTTGGGATTGGATAGGAGATGATGTGTATGCTATAACTCAAAATTTCTTCCACACTGGTGCTCTTCCTCCTCAATCAAATAAAACTCATATTGCTCTTATTCCAAAAAAGCTTATCTCTCAAGTGCCATCGGATTATAGACCTATAAGACTTTGCAATGTTATTTATAAAATCATCACAAAATGTCTAGCTAATAGGCTAAAACATCATCTGCCAGATCATATTCACCCATCTCAACAAGCTTTCATTGAAGGAAGAAGAATTAGTGACAACATTATAATAGCCCAGGAAATCACTCACTCTTTTCAGCTTTCTTCCTGGAGCCAAAAGGCTTTCATGTTAAAAATTGACCTAGCCAAAGCTTTTGATAGGTTGGAATGGAACTTCATTATGTTGGCTCTTGCTCGTAAAGGGCTGCATGGTCATTTCATCAACCTCATTCACACTTGCATTTCGAGCCCTTCTTTCTCTGTTATTATCAATGGGCAGTCATATGAGAATTTCACCAGCTCAAGAGGAGTCAGACAGGGTTGTGCCATATCTCCATATCTATTTGTGTTAGATATAAATGAATTATCCATTCAACTCCAACATAGTCTTGCTCAAACAAACTTAAATGGTATAACCCTTGGGCCAAACTGTCCTCCCATCCACTCTCTCTTATTTGCAGATGACTTATTAATCTGTGGCAGTGCAACAAAGAAGGAAGGTATTACAATCAAACACATTCTCCAAAATTTCTGTCAACAATCAGGAAAAATTCCAAATTGGGAAAAATCAGGTATTTTCTTTAACAAAGCAGTGGATAATAATACTCAGACCCAGTTAAAAGCAATTTTCCCTGTCCCTAATATTAATGAAAGCTTTGTCCACTTAGGGCACCCTTTGATTCTTCCTGCAAAAAACAGATCTGAGGCTTACAATTTTGTTCTAGCTAAATTCAAATCAAAACTTTCGACATACAAAGCAAAATCTCTCTCTCATGCTGCAAGGCTAGAACTTATTAAATCTGTTTTTCTTCCATCCCTGTTTACTATATGTCCAATATCATTTTCTCCAAGAAATTTCATGCTAAGCTTACTGCCATTGTTAGGAATTTTTGGTGGACTGGCATCAATGCTGACCCTGATCATAAACCATTATGCCTAGCTACTTGGAAAAATATTTGCGCTCTAATTAAGGATGGGGGCCTAGGAATCAGAAACCTTAATGCTATCAACCATGCTCTTATTCTCACATCTATTTGGAGAATAGCAGGAAACTCCCAGAGCCAAATTTATAAAATTCTCAAATCCAAATATTTCAATGACTCATCTATTTGGAGAGCTAAATCAAACATCCCAAAATCAGCATATTGGACTTCAGTCATAAAAACTCTCCCTCTTTTACAACAAAACTCTTTCTATCAAATCTCCCAATGAAACATATCTATTTGGAGCACTCCTTGGTGTAACTCTTGGGAAAATATTTATGATTATCTCATTATCCAAGACCCTCACTTCATTTACTCAGCCAAAGTTCAGGACCTTTGGATCCCTCAGACAAAAAGTTGGAATGTTCATCTCATAGACTCTCTTTTTCAAAGACCTACTGCAGATGCTATCAAGGAGGTCAAAATTATCCCCAATTATGAACCTGACATTCTCTGCTGGAAACTTACTCCAAATGGAAAATGTAACACAAAATCTGCTTATAAAACCTGTTTGCAGGCCCTTTTTGATGCAAGTTCTCCCAAGCCAGTCCCACCTGATGACATAGCGCTTAAACTGCTGGACAAAGTCTGGGGGGACAAGGAGTTGTTACCATGAATCAAAACATTCGCTTGGAGAATCATGAGACGAGCCATTCCCACAGGAGAAAAAGCATCAAGGTACTCAAGGCATATTTCTAATATTTGCTGCAGATGTGGTCTTCAAGAAAATGATATTCACTTGTTCTTTACATGCACCTTTGCTAGATCTGCTTGGTTTCAATCGCCCTGGTATCTTAGAATGGACTTAGTTACTCAAAACTCTCAGAATATCCATACCACTGTCTTACAGCTCTTAGCTTTAAATCACCCTCATGTTAACATTCAAAATATCTTTACATTCCTCTGGTGTCTTTGGAAAATGAGAAATGAAAAATTATTCAATAATTTGGATGGACAACCTAGTCAAGTAATCATAAGAGCAAATGCTTTGCTTAACATCTTACAGATTCATAATGCTCCTGCTATACCTAACAAAAGACATGAAGCTCCTCCGGAGCTTTTATACTCTGGCCCAAGAATCTTTGTTGGTGCAGCCTGGAAGAAGCGACCAAATGGACAATCCGCTAAAGTAGGAGTTGGAATACATATCACCTGGAAACAGGGCCAACACATAACTGATGTCTTCATTTCTGCCAAGACATCTCCAGTTTCTTCGCCAATTCGGGCGGAGATGGAAGGGCTACTCATTGCGGCCAACATTGCTTCTTCTCTTCTTTTGCAGGATCCTTATTTCTTCACGGATAATTTGGGTTTAGCAAAAGCAGTGCAGGCGCATGAAGGTGCAGATCCAAATGTCTTGTGGGAAATTAGGAGACAAGCCGTGCAATTTCAGGAATCAATGCAGCTGCTTCGTCCAAGGATTTTTCACGTAAAAAGATCTCTGAATGTTCTTGCTCACAACTGTGCTTAACAGGCAAAAACTCTAGCTAGAGCTTCGCCTCTTTGTTCTTGCAACAATGCTACTCATACAACATCCTCGTGTCCTGTTTCGGTAGCAATCAACAGGTTACTACATGCAGGAACAATGTTTGTATCTGTACAATGTCTATGAGTAATGAAAATTAGGGTGCTCAGCACCCTACCTTGCTAAAAAAAAACATGATGCCGCATGAATCGGTTCGTTTCGGTTCGTTTTGATCGCGTCACTGGAGCGTGTGTGTCCGATACCCCTGTTTGCCTGGAGGCCGCGTTAACGCCCAAAACAGATACGGAGTACTAGAAAGGTTAGCTAAAGCTCGGTCCATTTCTATTTCACGGTCAATTTTTTCAAGAGGATTCGTTTGGAGTTTTATGTGAGAGCAGAGGTAATCACTTCATTGTCAAAGAAAAGGTAATCGCTACAAAAGGTTAGTCTTCATACAATTTGGTTTTGTTTTTTTTTTCTTCTTGTGTGGCATTTGACATGTTTAACAAGTTTTATGTTGAGATTTTAGAGGAGCGGATTGTAGGGTGGTTTAGTCGGTTTATTACGATGTAGCACCTGGGTGCCCGTGTGCCTGATACATAAAAAAAATCAAATAACTCTTTCCAAAGGTATAAGAAAAAATTGACATAATCGATGCACCCATATGTAATCATGATATTTACTCGTGCAACTTTTCAAGAAAAAATTCAACTATGTGTCCTACACAAAAAAGAAGAAGAAGGGGAACTTTGTTATATTGTGAATGGCATATACATGACTCCTACTATCTTGTGAACAGTATAATTTTTCGTTTTTATGTAGGCTACATAATTCGATATTTTAGGTTCAAATTTGACATACACATACCTGCATATATTCCCTACCCATATAATTTACGACATATATTTTAGTACTTTTTGACGTATTTTCTTAACAAGACACGCGTACCTAGGAGACAAAAATCCACGTCCGGTCTAGTCGTATCTATCTAGGTGGATCGGATAGGGCATATTTTGCCCCCAACTTTAAAAGATTTTCTGGAGGAGGACATATTTTGCCGGAAAATATATCCATGCTGATGGGTGCCAAGCAGCCCATACATCCATTCTTTTTGTAGTAATTCCAAAAAAGATTTTAAAAATCTGAATTCTTTTGGGAACGAAGATGATAAAGTATTGTACATGTATATAAAAAAATCGCGAGGGAATTACTATCATTGAATCCTAGGTAAAAATCCAAAATTGAAAATTTTCAAGCTATATCAGTCATAAATTTTTCATTTTTGCCCATGATAGCACGGGAATCATTGAAGCCCAAGTATTTTAGCGAGTACAATACTTAATCACCTTTATTTCCAGGAGGGTTTAGAATTTTTTTTCAAATTTTGAGATTATTACGAATTTTAAAGTTTATGGGATGCATAGCACCCATGTGCCAAAAATACACATCCATATTTTGTCCCCAGACAATCTTTGAACGGTCCAGAAAGATTTGATTGCATTTACTTCCCTAATAGTACAAGTTGGGTGGATCGGATAGGCCTCATATAATGCAGGATTCATTGCCAAGCTGCATGGATGGTTACACTCGATCTAGCTCCACGTATATACAGACAGCTAGCAATGGATGGTGACGTGTTTCTTATCGACCGGTCTCAATGGCCGGCTATTTATACGTGCTACCTATCCAGCTTCAGATTCACAGCAAAATTTCAGCCATGAATATGAAGAGGTGCCTCAGCGCTTGCATTCTACTGATGCTTTCGCTCGAAGGAGCCCTCCTCGTCGTCGGCCGACCCTCCCAGGCCGCCGCGGCCGCTACCACCATTCGCCTCCCCAGCGACACCCAAGGTACGTGTTACATCTGCAGCATGCCGTCAATCTTCGTTTCCTTGACCGTTTGCTAGTGCGTGAACATCACCGATGTCTGCTCCTTGAGATCTTGCAGCAGCGGCGTCGACGAGGCCGTGGGACTGCTGCGACTTTGCACAGTGCACCAAATCTATCCCGCCGTACTGCCGTTGCAGGGACGAGGTGGACCATTGCGCCGCCACCTGCAAGGACTGCGCAGCCTCCCCGACGGACCCTTCCCGCCACGTCTGCCAAGACATGTACATGGGGAACCCCGGGCCCATGTGCACCGACGAGGCTAACAACGTCGGTAACTAGTGCTCACGCCCTCGCCGGCGCGCGTTGATCGCCCGATCACCGCCGCTAGTGGTGCTGTGTTGCTCGTCTATCTTCACGGATGCGTGAAAGAATAAAATAAAGGTCGCCTCTTGCAATATCTATGGTGTGTCAGCCAACGATGAATAAAGATGGTTTAAATTCACGTGCATTACTTTCTTTTCCAGCAAGTACTTTTCTTCTGCGAAACAACCTACAAACGTAGGGCTCACATACATACACTCATTCTTATAAACACATGCACACACACTATCCTTATAAGCATATCCGAGAGATTGAGTCCAAGAAACTGATTTAACGGGTTTTGAGTATGATAAACTTATTACAGACATCTCTATCCATGAGAACGTCACCACCCATTAAAAAATTATTTCGCTTTTATAAGATACCAAAATGTTAAATCTGAGATTTGAACTTAGCATCCAACCACATGTTGATTCTCAATTCCAACAGGTACTTGTACAATGCGATTCTAAGTAATTACTAGTATGTAAAAATTTAGTACTCTTCAGTCCTACATACTTGCCTTTGAGCTAGTAACATTTTTTTTTTGGATAATGGGCATTTTATTACTTAAAAGTTTAAGTATTACACTTGGCCTCTGCATAACCAAGATGCACACAGTCATAAAGTCACAACTAAAGCAAAGCACGATACAAAGCACGACGAAGAGCAGCAACAAATCCTAAGATTAAGATGACCCAATCCGGAGACTATGCTGTCACCCATGTTGGATAATATAATCCTTCGTCGTAGTTTCCAACCGTATAGACACCTCGTATATAGGTCTATGTGCTCCAAACGCTGAAGAGACGACCATGAACGGAGTAAAGCAGTGCACCGGTAGATAACCTGCAAAATAGAAGAATTTACATTGTTAAAAACCTTGTCATTTCTACATAGCCACAGCGATCAAATAACTGCAATCGCTGCCACCCTAATGAGTATTTTAAACCTATGATCCACCCCAAGAAGTCAATTGCCAAAAATGTTGGCGACACTACATGGTGGGTATAAGGTAGACCCTATTTGGATGATTGACCATATAGATCTAGCAAACTGACAATGAAAGAAGAGATGACTTATTGCCTCATTGTGATGACAATACACACATTTCTTATTTCCTTGCCAGTTGCGCCTAGCAAGGTTGTCTTTAGTAAGAATGACCCCTTTCCGAAGATACCATGCAAAAATCTTTGTTTTTAGTGGTATCTTCATTTTCCAGATCATTTTATTATTGACAATCGCCTCAATTGGTTGGATCAAAGCACTATACATGGAGTTAACCGAGAATCATAGATTCTCGGTAAGATTCCACCGAAACTCATCTGACCCTTGCGTCAAGTGTACATTCTCCAATCGTTGGAGTAATGCATTCCAAGATACAAGTCGGGCCCCAATAAGGTCTCGTATGAACATCACCTGAGGTGGGTTAGAACCCATTACCTTTGCAAGGGTATCCTCTTTGTAACGCACAATGTTATATAGTGTCGGATATTGTTCTCGGAACGTGGTGTTACCCAACCACTTATCCTCCCAGAAACTTATCTCCGATCCATCCCTAATGGAGAAGCAACCATGAGGGAAGAAGTATTTCTTTGTCACCATAAGGCCTGCCCAAAAGTGAGAATCCCCAG
This sequence comes from Lolium rigidum, assembly GCF_022539505.1. NCBI lineage: Eukaryota > Viridiplantae > Streptophyta > Magnoliopsida > Poales > Poaceae > Lolium > Lolium rigidum. Next base: position 300,891,023 of record NC_061513.1, read on the forward strand.
GTTTTCAAAACACTTGGGATATCGCTTTTGAACCAACATACTTCCTCCTTAAGATTTTTTGCCAGACACCATCCTCAGTGACCAGCTTCGAGAGCCACTTTCCTCCGTTCTTGACCTCAAGGTCATGAACCCCGAGCCCTCCTAGTTCCTTCGAACGACAGACTACACTCCATTTTGTAAGCCGGTATTTATTTCTCTCACTATCACCTTGCCAAAAGAATCATGATCGAAAATAGTCTAATCGATGCAAGACCCCTTTAGGAATCTGGAAGAAGGAAATCATATATAGTACCATATTAGTTAGTACCGAGTTTATGAGAACCAATCTTCCTCCCAGTGATAGTAATTTTCCTTTCCAACTACTAAGACGCTTTTGAAGTCTTTCCTCGACATGTTTCCATTCAGCTAATGTGAGTCTCCGGAAGTGAATCGGAATACCCAAATAGTTAATTGGAAACTGCCCTAACCCACAGCCGAACATCTCAGCATATAGGTTGGCATCGTCGTGGGCTTCACCAAAACAGAACAATTCACTATTATGGAAGTTGATTTTCAACCTAGATAGTTGCTCGAACGCTGAAAGGATTAACTTCAGGTTTCTTGCTTTATCTAAGTAATGTTCCATAAATAGAATCGTATCATCAGCGTATTGCATGATAGAAAGCCCGCCATCAACTAGATGGGGCACTACTCCTTCAATTTGCCCTTCAGACTTCGCACGCTCAATAATAATAGCTAGCATATCCGCAACTATGTTAAATAACATAGGTGATAACGGATCGCCTTGCCTTAATCATTTTTCGTCTGAAAGTATCTGCCAACATCATCATTGACTTTGATGGCAACACTTCCACCGAAGACAAAGTTATAAATTAGCTGACGCCACTCATCAGAAAAACCTTTCATCCTGAAAGTCTGGTGAAGGAAAGACCACTTCACTTTATCATAGGCCTTTTCGAAGTCAATTTTTAGGATAACGCCATTCATCTTCTTATGATGTAACTCATTAACCATTTCATGTAAGTTGACTACTCCATCGAGTATGTATCTACCTTGCATGAACGCGGTTTGAGTAGGAAGAAATAGTTTAGGCCTCTTTCGGGATTTTCTTGCCCTCCACCTTTTTCCACATTAGCCATAATGCCTGCGTGGCGGGAGGCAAGCCGGTTTGCAAACTCTCCAAAAGCGATCTCAGCCTCAATCTCCCTCATGGCCGCTTGATACTACTTCTCGTCAACATGTTCGCTATTTGAGTCTCCTGACTGTGGGTCTAGTGCCCCTAGAATAGGTTCATGTCCTGCCTCAGTTGAGCCAGATCCTAAACTAGAACCGATGTGTGCAGCGAGATGATTCCTCAGTATCTCAAATGTTGGAAAGCCAATGCGGATATGCAGTGGTCTTCCACCGTTATCTCTGACCCGAGGGCATTTTGGATGGGCATTGTATTGAGTAGATCTAAACTGTAAAACTCATAACAAAGTTCCTTTGTCCAGCCCGAAGGCGGTCCACGTGGGTCATGTCACCATGGTGGTTTCCGTCGGGCTAGATCTCCCACCATTGTTGCTGGTGAAGATGGGGATGCCGCGTATCTGAACGATGATGGAGCGAATCGGGCTCTCCTTAGATAGGACCCATCACTCGTTGTTGGGGGCGACGGGGAAGCTTCCAGCGTAGAGGACTCAAGTGACGGTGACGGTGTCGCCGATGCCTGCGAAGACGAATCCCGCCTGGGTCCATGCATGCTTCAGACGCCGTAGGCCCCGTGGTGGACGAGAGGAGCGTAAGGCGTGGAGCGTCCGAGACGGTGTGACACGAGTTATCTAGGTTTGGACCTCACAACGGCGGCCCGAGATTCTACTTCATGCTACATATCACTATGATAGCAACAAGTGTTGAGTTACAATGAGGTGGTCTTCCCTAAGGCTCCCGTACGTCGGCTTTAAAAGGTGCCCAGACCTTGAAAACATGATGCCAATAATATCGCAAGAGTAACATCAGCGGAGTCTTTGGTCCCGTGTGGCGTATGGCGACATGCCGCTCCTCTCTCTCTTCCTCTACCTAACCAAGCCAGATAAATCCACCAATCCATCTGCCATCACTCATCTTCTCTCCTCTCCATGATCCAGCATCCAAGAACTTCATCGCCACCTCGCTGTCCCAAAACCCCTGATCTGTACGAGCCCCCAATCCCCTCACCCCATCAGTTTGTTATTATGCAGTTTGCAAGAGCCAACAACCAAGGCCTTTCGGAAAGAGCAAATCAGCCGGATGGATCAGCAGAGAGGCAGCCAATCTCTCCGATCAGGCCGGAAGGAAGCCCTGCAGCACCTCACAATCCATTGATGTTACAGGTTCCAGAAGTTCCTCATCTTGAGCTTGACTTGCAGGCCATGTCTATCTCGGATCAGCAGCAGATGCATGGTCAAGAATCACTAGGAGAGCAGTATGCAATATATATGAAGCTTACAGCAACCAGATCAACTCCAAGAAGAATATCTCTAACCACTTTGCAGACTCAGATGAAGAGAGCCTGGAGAGCTCATTATGGCGATATTGTCCAGGTCCATGACTTCGTTTTCAAAGCCTCTTTTAGTTCATTCTTATCCATGATGTGGGTTTATGAGAAGCAGCCATGGAGGATTGGTCCATACGTCATTCTGCTAGAGTTAGCGGATCCAGAAGGAGAAGGATATCAGATAGAGCAAGAAAAATCAATGGAAGCAGTAGGTACTCGAAAGTATTCCTTCAGGTTTGTGTATGTCTCTGTTCGGGCTTATGGAATTCCAAAAGAAAAAAGATCTTTAAAGTTGCTATCAGAGGTTATGAGTATGGTAGGAACACCATCGGAGCTACACCAGCCAAGAACAAGCATGATCAACACACATCCAGACTACATTTGGGGAGTGGTAAGGCACACAATATGCAACCCAGTTCTGGATAGAATCAAATTAGTTCTTGGGCCTCAAGATCAGTGTATTGCATATCTTCACTATGAAAAATAGGAAGAATCTGCCTCTTTTGTGGAGTAATGTTTCATACTATTGATCAATGCTACTTAAGAAAGAGTATAGTATCAGAAAGGATCATACACAACCACAACCCAATGCAGGTTCCTTTTCAGAGATATGGAACATGGATAATTGATGAATCTCAGATTCCGATGGATAAGGAAGTTGCAAGCACACCAGTTTTTAGCACATTTCAGAATCCTGAGCTTAGCTCTTTTAACAATGTTTTTACTACTCCAGAAGGGAGAAGAGGAAGATTATCTGAAATGGCAGCAGCCCAAATCATTGGCAGAATGGAGGCAGCAAGAACTAGAGCTACAGCTTCCATGGCGACTCAGCGCAACGAGGATGAAGCCACCATTGTTGTGACACCTAGCCCTACAGAAGCGGTGGCAAGCCACGATCAAGCCATGCTGGGCACGCACGTGGAACAGCAAAACCAGACAAGTGAGAACATAGGCAGAGGTCAACACGCCACCGACGACAGCCTGCTACAGCTTCAAGCACGAGAAGAAGAATAGGACACTCAGAGATGCGTAGAAGAAATGGACTTCGAATACATACAGAGTCGGCAGCAAAACCAGTCTCCGTTTCAGATGATGCAGTAGATAGAAAGAGATGGAGTTTTACCATACACGCTCAGTGAAGAAGCAAATGTTACCCAAACCAATTATGGCCCAGACAGAGGAAAAGGCCCAATAGCTACTTGGGCTACTCAGGCCTCATCCAGCTGGAAGCCCAAAGCCACTTGTCCTGACCCCATAGCCCCTTCAGCTTCCAAACACCTGGCAGGTACAGATGTCTTCCACCCACAGCAACGCCCTTTTGAACAATCCTCTGCAGACAAACTCCACTTCAGAGACACTGCCTCGCCGCTCATAACTGCTACTCTGCCATCACAAGTTGGAGAGCACACCGCCGACGATGTCTCCGAGAACATTAGGCATTTGTATCGCCGTCCCCACTCATCTAACCCCCACCAGCAATCACTCCGCCCACCACCTCATCCATCCAATCCATCCTCCAAGAGGCCGGCGTCGCCGGCCAATCCGCGTCTCCTTCCGCCAAGGAAGAGAGCGGCGCTGCCGACCGCCACCGATGGAGCTCCACAAGCAGGGGCTCTACTCTTTATCCCTGCCGGTGAGGTTCTCCGGTAGATCGAGCGAGAAGAAGTAGGAGGTGGAGCAGGGGAAGGTGATGTGCAGGAGAGACTCAGCTCCGACCCTACCTCGGCCCAATCGTCGGGAAGAGGATCTCAGCAGCGCAGCGGTCGAGGAGATCAAGATGAACCAGAAGGGAGAAAGCAAGGAATTCTTGGCAGTGAGTCAAGCAATTAATGGAAAGCTGCAGAAGGCCGTGCACCGCCGCCATTCAATGCTATGGCCAACCGTCCCTCCGGTTCAACGACTGGGAATCGCGGCAGAAAATCTCGATGGGATTCGCCGACGCTGATTCTATTTAGAGGTATCCACCGATCTCCTTTTGGATACACTGTCAATCTCCCTCGTGCTGCCGTTTGTCGCCGTGCTAGCAATGCCGGCGAGGTGGGCGGAAGTGTTCCTGTGCGCGTTGTTCGGAGGATTGATTTGGGAAATGCTGTGCATGCCATGGCTTAGGATGAAAGCGCAGACAATGCACAACTATCCCCAGATGTTGCCAATTACGATCTCCACTCGCTGTCAATGGACACGCAATGCACATAGGATTCTCGCATTGGCCACTTCTCACCTCCTAGAGTGGCTCACGGGTTCAACCTGGCTAATTATTCTGCTACTCATATTACTGCAGCCGTCAGTGCTGCACATGATTCAGCCCAAGATCAACATGCAGGCAGTGATATTCCTAGCCAGGTTTTTATGCAGGAAGTTCATAGCAGCGATCAGGGCTCTGTGGACCAGCAGGCAGCGGCGCCAGCCTCCAAGGCGCCACGAGCGCCATGAGAGCTCTAGGATGGAACTGCCAAGGCATTGGCAAGGGCCTATGCAGTCCTAAAATGCTTCACCTTGCTAGGATGATCACATCGACTAAACCCCAGGTAACTTTCATTTCGGAAATCAAATCAACTAAATTCTCTGCTGCAGATAATTGTTTCTCGCTTTAATATGCATCACAGTATTGTAGTACCCTCAAGAAGAAGATCAGGAGGACTCTGGCTTTTGTGGACTAACGAGATGGATATATCTATTCAGATGACCTCCTTTAATCTAATCCTAGCCCTTGCAAAAGACAAATCCTCTAATGTGTCCTTTGGCTTAGTATGTGTGTATGGTGATCCTTATCATAACTATACCAGTACTATTTGGAATCAGGTTGCAGATTTTGCCAATATAAATAGCAACCTTCCCATCGTTTGTTTAGGAGATATGAATGACATTATGTATGAAAATGAAAAAAGTAATGCTAATGTCAATGTCCATCGTATGGATTTATTCAGAGACCTTATAAAGCAGTCTGGCTTGTTTGATCTTGGCAATAATGGTCTTGCTTACACCTGGACAAATAGGTGTTTTTCTTCAACTCCTTTATTTCAACGCCTAGACAGATGCTTAGCAAATAATCAGTGGTGCATCAACTACCCTACTACTAAAGTCTACAACATGCCACTAATCTACAATTTTAGTGATCATGCTCCTATTCTGCTATCAACAAATGGAAAATCCAATAAAATTAAACCTCATTTCAAATTTGAAAATTGGTGGCTCAAAGAAGATGATTTTCAAACTCATGCAAAAAAATCCTGGCAGCAATCTATAGGGAAGCCTTATCACTGCAGAACTAATCATTTGGCTAACTCATTGAAATTTTTGTGCAAAAAGAAGAAACCTTTACAGGAGGAATTAAAGGAGCTGGAAGGAGAAATATTAAGGGCCTGTTCGGGAACCCTCCCGCTTCGCGAAACTCCTCCGATCCGGCTTCACATAGCGACTCCAGCGTCCCGAAAGGAGCAGGAAACGTTCGGCGCGCTCCTCCGTTCGTCTGGGCTAGGAACCCGTTTCTTCTTGGCCGGCCTGCTTCTGGACACGTTCAGAAGGATGAAACTGAGCCCAGCAAGCTATATTCACTGGTCGTCTTCTTCAAGCACCTGGTCGTCTTCTCCAAGCCCCCAGCCGATATTCTCCGGACCCCAAATCCCCCTGCCCCGTTTACTCGACTGCCCTCACCGGGGTTGGAGCGAGGCGGCCAGAGCTGGTTGGGGGTGATCTCGGCGTTGCGCCTGTTGGAGGAGGCGAGCGCGGGGCATGCGCATCGATTTGGGGCGACTAGGGTGGATCATTCTGCAGGCAGGGGCGCAACTAATATTGCGGCTGCCGGCGCGTCGAAGAGGCCGGGGGACCTCCGGTCTGGGTAGAGCGAGGGAGTGCGCAGCTCCGCCGTGTCTTTCCGTCGTAGAGCAGGCGGCTGTGGTTTCCTTGAGCCTGGCCGCGTCAACGCTAGAGAGAAGGGAGAGGGATTGGGGAAAGTGGATGTGGTTCGGCCGAGGAGGAAGGAAGGAACGAATCGATTTCTCACTTGGCGGTGGCATATTCTTGTAATTTTAGACTGCTCCGTGTTTTGCTGATCCGCGAATTCGCACAAGTGGTGCTCCGTGTTTTGTATAGCAAATGGGGCTAGCTTCTCGAATCTAGCTTCGTGGATCTGGAGTGTTCGGCACTGCTCCGCCCTGAAATTTTGGGAAGTTGAGAGCTAGAGGATTGCCGAACACACCCTAAAGCTGCAATGTGCTCCACAAAGCCAACAAGACTTTTCAAAGGAACAACAACTAGCCACCAGGTTTGAACAAACAACTACTAAATTAAATGACTTCTATGTGCAGAGAGCTAAGAAAAGTTGGGCCAAAGATGGTGATAGAAACACTGCTTTCTTTCATAGAGCAGTAGCAAGAAGAAGAAGAAATTCAATCATGTCCATACGAGATGAGCAGAATGTAACTCATTTTATGCCTCACCAAATAGCAAACACTTTTGTTCTCTATTTCAGATCCATTTTTGCATCTCAAACCACTCAACAAGTTGGCCAAAGAATTCCCACATCTCCTCCTCAAAGCAATGACTTCACAGACTCAATTCCAACAAAGGAGGAAATTTGGGAAACTCTTAAAGGTATGAAAAGGAATACTTCCCCTGGTCTTGATGGTTGCAATGTAGAATTTTATTTAGCCACTTGGGATTGGATAGGAGATGATGTGTATGCTATAACTCAAAATTTCTTCCACACTGGTACTCTTCCTCCTCAATCAAATAAAACTCATATTGCTCTTATTCCAAAAAGCTTATCTCTCAGGTGCCATCGGATTATAGACCTATAAGACTTTGCAATGTTATTTATAAAATCGTCACAAAATGTCTAGCTAATAGGCTAAAACATCATCTGCCAGATCATATTCACCCATCTCAACAAGCTTTCATTGAAGGAAGAAGAATTAGTGACAACATTATAACAGCCCAGGAAATCACTCACTCTTTTCAGCTTTCTTCCTGGAGCCAAAAGGCTTTCATGTTAAAAATTGACCTAGCCAAAGCTTTTGATAGGTTGGAATGGAACTTCATTCTGTTGGCTCTTGCTCGTAAAGGGCTGCATGGTCATTTCATCAACCTCATTCACACTTGCATTTCGACCCCTTCTTTCTCTGTTATTATCAATGGACAGTCATATGAGAATTTCACCAGCTCAAGAGGAGTCAGACAGGGTTGTCCCACATCTCCATATCTATTTGTGTTAGATATAAATGAATTATCCATTCAACTCCAACATAGTCTTGCTCAAACAAACATAAATGGTATAACCCTTGGGCCAAACTGTCCTCCCATCCACTCTCTCTTATTTGCAGATGACTTATTAATTTGTGGCAGTGCAACAAAGAAGGAAGGTATTACAATCAAACACATTCTCCAAAATTTCTGTCAACAATCAGGACAAATTCCAAATTGGGCAAAAACAGGTATTATCTTTAACAAAGCAGTGGATAATAATACTCAGACCCAGTTAAAAGCAATTTTTTCTGTCCCTAATATTAATGAAAGCTATGTCCACTTAGGGCACCCTTTGATTCTTCCTGCAAAAAACAGATCTGAGGCTTACAATTTTGTTCTAGCTAAATTCAAATCAAAACTTTCGACATAGAAAGCAAAATCTCTCTCTCATGCTGCAAGGCTAGAACTTATTAAATCTGTTTTTTCTTCCATCCCTGTTTACTATATGTCCAATATCATTTTCTCCAAGAAATTTCATGCTAAGCTTACTGCCATTGTTAGGAATTTTTGGTGGACTGGCATCAATGCTGACCATGATCATAAACCATTATGCCTAGCTGCTTGGAAAAATATTTGCGCTCTAATTAAGGATGGGGGCCTAGGAATCAGAAACCTTAATGCTATCAACCATGCTCTTATTCTCACATCTATTTGGAGAATAGCAGGAAACTCCCAGAGCCAAATTTATAAAATTCTCAAATCCAAATATTTCAATGACTCATCTATTTGGAGAGCTAAATCAAACATCCCAAAATCAGCATATTGGACTTCAGTCATAAAAACTCTCCCTCTTTTACAACAAAAATCTTTCTATCAAATCTCCCAATGAAACATATCTATTTGGAGCACTCCTTGGTATAACTCTTGGGAAAATATTTATGATTATCTCATTATCCAAGACCCTCACTTCATTTACCCAGCCAAAGTTCAAGACCTTTGGATCCCTCAGACAAAAAGTTGGAATGTTCATCTCATAGACTCTCTTTTTCAAAGACCTACTGCAGATGCTGTCAAGGAGGTCAAAATTATCCCCAATGATGAACCTGACATTCTCTGCTGGAAACTTACTCCAAATGGAAAATGTAACACAAAATCTGCTTATAAAACCTGTTTGCATGCCCTTTTTGATGCAAGTTCTCCCAAGCCAGTCCCACCTGATGACATAGCGCTTAAACTGCTGAACAAAGTTTGGGAGAACAAGGAGTTGTTACCAAGAATCAAAACATTCGCTTGGAGAATCATGAGACGAGCCATTCCCACAGGAGAAAGAGCATCAAGGTACTCAAGGCATATTTCTAATATTTGCTGCAGATGTGGTCTTCAAGAAAATGATATTCACTTGTTCTTTACATGCACCTTTGCTAGAGCTGCTTGGTTTCAATCGCCCTGGTATCTTAGAATGGACTTAGTTACTCAAAACTCTCAGAATATCCATACCACTGTCTTACAGCTCTTAGCTTTAAATCACCCTCATGTTAACATTCAAAATATCTTTACATTCCTCTGGTGTCTTTGGAAAATGAGAAATGAAAAATTGTTCAATAATTTGGATGGACAACCTAGTCAAGTAATCATAAGAGCAAATGCTTTGCTTAACATCTTACAAATTCATAATGCTCCTGCTATACCTAACAAAAGACATGAAGCTCCTCCGGAGCTTTTATACTCTGGCCCAAGAATCTTTGTTGATGCAGCCTGGAAGAAGCGACCAAATGGACAATCCGCTAAAGCAGGAGTTGTAATACATATCACCTGGAAACAGGGCCAACACATAACTGATGTCTTCATTTCTGCCAAGACATCTCCAGTTTCTTCGCCAATTCGGGCGGAGACGGAAGGGCTACTCATTGCGGCCAACATTGCTTCTTCTCTTCTTTTGCAGGATCCTTATTTCTTCACGGATAATTTGGATTTAGCAAAAGCAGTGCAGGCGCATGAAGGTGCAGATCCAAATGTCTTGTGGGAAATTAGGAGACAAGCCGTGCAATTTCAGGAATCAATGCAGCTGCTTCGTCCAAGGATTTTACACGTAAAAAGATCTCTGAATGTTCTTGCTCACAACTATGCTTAACAGGCAAAAACTCTAGCTAGAGCTTCGCCTCTTTGTTCTTGCAACAATGCTACTCATACATCATCCTCGTGTCCTGTTTCGGTAGCAATCAATAGGTTACTACCTGCAGGAACAATGTCTGTATCTGTACAATGTCTATGAGTAATGAAAATTAGGGTGCTCAGCACCCTACCTTGTTAAAAAAAAACATGATGCCGCATGAATCGGTTCGTTTCGGTTCGTTTTGATCGCGTCACTGGAGCGTGTGTGTCCGATACCCTGTTTGCCTGGAGGCCGCGTTAACGCCCAAAACAGATACGGAGTACTAGAAAGGTTAGCTAAAGCTCGGTCCATTTCTATTTCACGGTCAATTTTTTCAAGAGGATTCGTTTGGAGTTTTATGTGAGAGCAGAGGTAATCACTTCATTGTCAAAGAAAAGGTAATCGCTACAAAAGGTTAGTCTTCATACAATTTGGTTTTGTTTTTTTTCTTCTTGTGTGGCATTTGACATGTTTAACAAGTTTTATGTTGAGATTTTAGAGGAGCGGATTGTAGGGTGGTTTAGTCGGGTTATTACGATGTAGCACTCAGGTGCCCGTAGTGCTCGATACATAAAAAATATCAAATAACTCTTTCTAAAGGTATAAGAAAAAATTTACATAATCGATGCACCCATATGTAATCATGATATTTACTCGTGCAACTTTTCAAGAAAAAAATTCAACTATGTGTCCTACACAAAAAAGAATAAGAAGGGGAACTTTGTTATATTGTGAATGGCATATACATGACTCCTACTATCTTGTGAACAGTATAATTTTTCGTTTTTATGTAGGCTACATTATTCGATATTTTAGGTTCAAATTTGACATACACATACCTGCATATATTCCCTACCCATATAATTTATGACATATATTTTAGTACTTTTTGACGTATTTTGTTAACAGGACACGCGTACCTAGGAGATAAAAATCCACGTCCGGTCTAGTCGTATCTATCTAGGTGGATCGGATAGGGCATATTTTGCCCCCAACTTTAAAAGATTTTCTGGAGGAGGACATATTTTGCCGGAAAATATATCCATGCTGATGGGTGCCAAGCAGCCCATACATCCATTCTTTTTGTAGTAATTCCAAAAAAGATTTTAAAAATCTGAATTCTTTTGGGAACGAAGATGATAAAGTATTGTACATGTATATAAAAAAATCGCGAGGGAATTACTATCATTGAATCCTAGGTAAAAATCCAAAATTGAAAATTTTCAAGCTATATCAGTCATAAATTTGTCATTTTTGCCCATGATAGCACGGGAATCATTGAAGCCCAAGTATTTTAGCGAGTACAATACTTAATCACCTTTATTTCCAGGAGGGTTTAGAATTTTTTTCAAATTTTAAAATTATTACGAATTTTAAAGTTTATGGGATGCATAGCACCCATGTGCCAAAAATACACATCCATATTTTGTCCCCAGACAATCTTTGAACGGTCCAGAAAGATTTGATTGCATTTACTTCCCTAATAGTACAAGTTGGGTGGATCGGATAGGCCTCATATAATGCAGGATTCATTGCCAAGCTGCATGGATGGTTACACTCGATCTAGCTCCACGTATATACAGACAGCTAGCAATGGATGGTGACGTGTTTCTTATCGACCGGTCTCAATGGCCGGCTATTTATACGTGCTACCTATCCAGCTTCAGATTCACAGCAAAATTTCAGCCATGAATATGAAGAGGTGCCTCAGCGCTTGCATTCTACTGATGCTTTCGCTCGAAGGAGCCCTCCTCGTCGTCGGCCGACCCTCCCAGGCCGCCGCGGCCGCTACCACCATTCGCCTCCCCAGCGACACCCAAGGTACGTGTTACATCTGCAGCATGCCGTCAATCTTCGTTTCCTTGACCGTTTGCTAGTGCGTGAACATCACCGATGTCTGCTCCTTGAGATCTTGCAGCAGCGGCGTCGACGAGGCCGTGGGACTGCTGCGACTTTGCACAGTGCACCAAATCTATCCCGCCGTACTGCCGTTGCAGGGACGAGGTGGACCATTGCGCCGCCACCTGCAAGGACTGCGCAGCCTCCACATCGGACCCTTCCCGCCACATCTGCCAAGACATGTTCATCGGGTTCCCCGGGCCCATGTGCACCCTCGAGGCTAACAACGTCGGTAACTAGTGCTCACGCCCTCGCCGGCGCGCGTTCATCGCCCGATCGCCGCTGACAGTGGTGCGTGTTGCTCGTCTATATCTTCACGGATGCGTGAAAGAATAAAATATAGGTCGCCTCTTGCAATATGTATGGTGTGTCAGCCAACTATGAATAAAGACGGTTTAAATTCACGTGCATTACTTTCTTTTCCAGCAAGTACTTTTCTTCTGCGAAACAACCTACCAACTTAGGGCTCACATACATACACTCACTCTTATAAACACATGGACACACACACACTATTTTTATGAACATCTCCGAGAGATTGAGTGCCCAAAAACTAATTCAATGGGTCTTGAGTATGAAGAAGTTACTACAGACGTATCTATCCAAGAGAACGTCGCCACCCATTAAAAAGATATTTTGCTTTATAAGATACCAAAGTGTTAAATCTAAGGTTTGAACTAAGCATCCAACCACATGTTGATTCTCAATTCCAGCAAGTACTTGTACAATGCGATTCTAAGTTACTAGTATGTAAAAATTTAGTACTCTTCAGTCCTACATACTTGCCTTTGAACCAGTAACAAATACTTAGAGCCGGAAGAAATAGTTCAAAAAGTAAATATACAATCTTGTACTGTTGGGATCGATTTAGATTTGAGGAAAGGATGGACCCGAAAACAAACACAAGTCTAGTAAAAAAAGGTGTCCCCGGTTGATTACCATATAGACCGCTAAATTTCCTGAAAACGATGTCCCTGAACAGTCTCTGGCGCATACCTGCTGGAGCCACATCAATCCAAACTAAGCTAGGAGAGCCTTCAAGGTTTTCTATAACAGAAGATCTGGCTCACCCATGTTGAGCCCAAGTGCAAGCTTTTCACATGGCTGACCCTCCATGGCAAGATCCTCATGGCTGACACGTTAGCCATCAGGGGATGACCTCATGACCCTATTTGTCAGCGAGGTCTTTTAGGTACAATTTACTAGTCTTTTGGAGTAGTAGTATTTAAGAGGTATTTTATGCAATTTACAAGGCAAAAAAAATCATAATGTAGATCTGGAGTGATTTATTACCGGGTTAAGCACAATTGTAGCACATCACAACCTGCCGAACATACCTATACTAGCTAAGTGCCCGCGCGTTGCGGCGGATGTCTCGTAATCACTTTACCTTTGAACATAAACTCGATATTCTCCCCTCAAAGGAATACACATAAAAATAGTATGATTGATTTATTTTTTGAGCACAATTGCAAAATAAGTTGGCTTAATACATATATTATATCCTCGCTATTAATAAAGTTTTTTGATCTGCTATTTCCCCAACAATATTGCTAGATAATTAAAGTTTACTCATATTTATCCAGTAATATGTTGTTGTTGCTTAAACATGTAAAAGAAGGGATGAAGTAAAATTATTTAGAGTATTTTACTGTGGCAGCGAAGGTAAAGATCAGACATAAAATTGTGAACAGAAAATTCTGTTAACTAACAAACGGGCAGATGTTTTGATGTATATATTGCCATGAGGCTTAGCAACACCCGCTGGCAGTTCCTATATAGTAAGCTTTACATCCAATTGTAGTATGGAACATGCGCATGTACTGACTGTTTATCTCTTAAAGCTTGCAAGACACGATCTAGAAAAAGTCCAGCAAGAGTAGAAAATATATAAGCTGCAAGAACTGGAAGCACAAAGTGTTTTTGTATACGGGAGCAGTTCATCCTACACTGAGCAAGGTCCTGACTGGATTAATTCATCTGACACGCGCGACGGACCTGCGCATCGCTGACCCCGCCTCCACGGAAGTTCCGCGCGCCAAGGCTCGGAGACCGCCGGCAGCCTGACCGCCTCCATGCTGAGATCAATTTGGAGTCAGTCGAGAGTTCATCCATTCGATTGCTTCAATCTGGAGGGCCCTGAGAGCCCTGCTTGCCTATTCCCCACTCCAATTCGGCGGATTGTGGAGCTCCGGCGAACTCCCGTTGAGACGTCAGCTGAGCAAGGTTGAGCGCGGACGAACCACTATTTTTTTTTTGAGGGATTGCGGACGAACCACTAATGCAGAGCCCTATCGTGAGGTGGGCCTCTCCTTGTTGGCCCATGTTTGCCGTGACGATGGGCATCAGGCCCATGGTTTTCACAACGATGCGCTCGCTCCCTCGATCGCGACGTACACGTACGAACAACAAATCAGCGTTTTATTAGTAGAGATGACTCGATTGAGTCCATGACTTTTTTTGTCCGCATGATTTCGTGTGAGGTTTGGATACATTTTCTTCAAATTTTAAATACAAAAATATGAAATGTTTTTTGAAAGTGATGAAATTTCCACAATTTTGTTGGTTACCAAAATATCTCGTTACGAAATATTTTTCACTCCTAATAGCATACTAGCCGCGGATCCAACCAAGCGTTGCGGGAGTGCTAACCATAAGCCGCTGCCGACACCACATCGTTGAAAGAACATTTCCCGCCCTTTTGGGTTTTGTGTGTTTGATGTCAACACTAGCTATATATTTATGTGTGTTGATGTAGATAGGTACAAGTTTTCATGAGATACTTGACCGGTGGTATGGTATGGCTGTTCTGAAGTTTCTGAAGGCTTTTCATCTCTGGCGGAAGTTCCAGCCCCAGCTGGCGGAACTTCCGCCCTGTTGCTTCCAGCAGTGGCCTCTCAGCACAGTTCTCTTTGAAGTTTTTGTTCCCTGACCGGAAGTTCCGGTGAAGAAGGCCGAAAGTTCCGGTCAGCGGAACTTCCGCCCAACTTCCGGGCAAGTTTCGGAAACGTCAAAATTGTGGCTCAGTATGTCCAGTAAGGTTTTCTCGCAATTCCGGAACATGGCCGGAACTTCCGGTCGCCGGAAGTTCCGCCCTAGTTCCGCCCCAATCTTTTTTGACCAGGTCGTCTGACGCGGAATCTTCCTGGCGGAAGTTCCGGCCATCTTGGCCGGTACTTCCGGTGCCAGCCGGAACTTCCGGCCCTCCTGGCCGGAACTTCCGGTGTTACTGAAAATCGTCCAAACGGTCAGATCTGAGAGCTCCAATTATATAAACTAGATGTAGACACGACCCCGTAGAATTCGTATTAGTTTACATTTTATATAACGGAAATAAAAATTAAGTGAGAAAATGATAATATGTTTTTTAGTTTTTCTTTCAAGAAAATGCAAGAGATTTTGCGTTCGATTTCATTGAACAGGAAGAAGACATCAGGGGTGCAATCTCCAGAAGGAGGAACACACACGACACACACATACACGGTCATCCTCAGCAAGCGACTACAACTTGGTAAGGAGGTGCCCTCGACTATAGACCATAACAACAATAGGATCCTGCTCGCATGCACGGCGTCCTCCACCAGCGGAGGGATGGGTGGAAGGATATTAGATCGGGGGGTGCACTGTCGTGGCCCATCCAGCCCTGGTCGGGCCAGAGCGTTGCCGCCAACCTCTCGCGCAGTTGGCACCGTGCCACGACGCCTTTCACCGCTCTGGATCACCGCTGCCACTCCGCCTCGCCGAGGTCACGTGACCCAGAAGGCGATGCTTCTTCGCGCAAAGGAGCCCTGCCAGGGTGTGCGCACGCCCTCACCGCCTTTGGCGGTCGGGCGCCACCGGCCAGGGATGCAAGTTCAGCGGTGGCTTTTTGCTTGGGTTTGGGGTGCCTCCGGAGTCGCTCACGCGAGCGACACAGGAGGTAGAGGAGCCAGGTCTCCGTTAGATCATTTCTGAGTTTTACAAAATTAAAATAATGCATATATGTCTGCCTCAACTTCATGCGTTTCTCACATATACAAGCATGCATTTGTAAAAGCCGATTATATAATAGGGTCCTTTTCAAGAGAATCGTTAAGAAGCATGATACTTCATATTTGTAAAAAGCTAACCTAGATTGGACAAGCATTAGCCAGCAAAGACTGGCAAGATAATAAACAAAGATTTGTGTGCCAACTGGAAATCCCTTCCCTATCCTTTTGAACATCAGTAAAATTTAAACACACGAGCACCAGATCAAGTACAAAGAGATTGAGGAGGAGAAAACCCTGTTAGTGCTCTCTTGCTGCAAGCAAATTCTATCAGACAATAGAATATTACATCTTATGAAATCCAAATGAATATAATATCTAGGTCCTTGTCACAAGAGAATGTCTCTTTCTATTACTTAGTATAAGCAAAAGTGGAATGATGGGCTGAAGGTAATCCAGCATCACGAACCACGTGAAACCTTAGCTTTAGAAGAACAGACTTACAATCTTCTTTTTTTTGAGACGCCTCTAACTTTGTTACAATTGTAGTATCTGAACTTAAGCATGAACTCAACGCCACACTCGCACCATACTCACGCACACCACCACTGGTGCAGCTTACCCTAGAACTATACACACAGCACACATAATTCGAGTGTCCCTAGGAGCTAGTAGTTACTCCATCTGTCCGGATTAAATCGGCTGATACACATGAAGTGGCTAACATCTGTATGTATCTGGCGTCGATTAAATGTGACTTGAGGTAGTATAGCACATATGTGGAGGGAATTTTATTTCAGACCCGAAGCCCTGGTGAGACATCCCAGGAAATTCGGATGGGTTGGGTGGCCACCACCTACACCAATCATGGAGCCATTGCTCGTTCTCACAATCATCTATCTGTACAAAGAAATCCATCATGCAACAGAAAAACTTCGAACTCCTGATTATAAAAGTGACATATGGCACATGAAAAAAATGTTTTTCTTCACTGGTCTATCGCAATTGAAGATAATGTGTGGTGTATAAATGAAATATGAAATACCAAATGGAGTGAGGAAAATAATCAGTACTGATACTGGGAAGAACTAAGCTAGTTCACCAACGAAATTAAACACTAAGAATGGATAGTAGGATGGCTCAAGTACAATTCGTTTGTTAGTGAGATTGTCTATGGAGTAATAATGCACATGAGGAACGGAAATTCCAATCCTTGCAAAAAAACGAAGCAGAGATATTATTTTGATTCATTCGGTTGCCGCAAATAAACTCCAATTTTTACAAAAGGAAAAAAATAATAATGGAATTGAATCAACAAATAATAGCAGCTTGTGTGCCTATAATGTATCGATAGCCGGGAACTTTGGCATCATACAACTTAAATATTTTTCTCTACACCAGAACAACAGTATCCCAAGATCTGCGGCTGCCGATGTTTAACCAGAGTTATCAATAATTGTGGAAAGTGTTTTAAGTGCAGGATAGGAACAGAAAATTGTCACATATATAAAGTATTGTTTGGCTTTTGTTATGTACAATCTTACAGTGGTAATTGATAGCATGATCATGCACATCATCCGATAATCACTACCTCAACAATTACTGTACTTGTAAAAATATGTTTACTGATCGAATACATTGATGAGGCATATGCACCCAGTTGATCTTCCGAAATCTGGAACTATCAAGTGTGATATTAAATATCATTGGATAGATACTTATCTGGACCTACAAAATATAACCATAGTAAACAAAAGGATATCAGATTCATTCAAGGACACAATTATTCAAAATTACAGAAAAGAAATACTAAATATATGGAATCTATGAATTTGCCAATTAGAGTAACAAAGATAGAAGAACGATGAATATGAAACAGCAATACATAGTACAGTTATATGTGGCATACTGCATTTGCCTATAGTAAAGTTACTTGGCAAAGGAACACAATTTAACTGACTACCAGCTTTGGTAACCTAGGCTAATGGGGCACCGACTACAAAGAAACCTTTTGGGTTAGACCATATGTATATGTGGTGTAAAGGTAGAAAATTTGTCGGTGCACTCCAATTATCACATCAATGTTCTGTACAAAGTGCAAGCAAGTTCATCTTTTACATATAACTGAGAGCACACCTCTTGAGTAACAATTGGGCCATTATTTGAGGGCATAAAGCGATACCTCTTTTGATGTACAAACCTAGACTTATAACATATACGCATGAAGCCAGAAGGAAAGTAGCCATACTACGCATAGGCGTGCACTGTCACATGATTTACATAAAGAAATTTGGAATGATAAAATGTAGATTGTCTACTGCGTCCACTACTATAAAAAGAGAGATGCCTACAGAGAAAACGAAGAGGTGTCTGCAGAATAGTTCAAATGGAGGTCTACTGTACACATTTTCTACTGCAAGAATAGCAAGTGATTTCAGATAGCTTCATTTCCCACCTCTTAAAGCCAATTCAATGGACATAGAGTGTAAGAACAGTGATCTTTTGTTAATACACATAAAATAATTTATCAGAGACAAAGCTAAGATGAGGCCGGAGATACAACTAATTTTTTACCTGGCAAAACAACTGATTCAGCATAGTAATTTTAGACCTGATTTCTCAATCTTTTAACACCATATCTGGAAAAGGCAGCTTTGTTGCTAATTGTACAGGCCTGGCAGAAATAATGATAGTTTAACATACTCAAATTGAAGCAATAGCAGTACAAACTTAGTTCCTAATTCAACTTAGGAATCAAAATATTCAGACATAAACAAAACTTTTGTTATTTATGCACTGATTACTAAAAAATATTCAGACATAAACGAAATATGACATTTCAGCAAAACACTACATAAGGTACTCTAAACCTCTCAAAAAGGAAATATTAATATGAAAATATTTACTTAAGCATACCCCTCCATTTAGCTCTACTTGTGCAACCTGAAAATGTTCAGGTCACTAAATAATAGGCAGTTGCAATGCTACAGATTTCCACCCTTAATTATGATTATTAATTAATTATTTTTCAACAATATATACAGTGATATCTCATCGTCTGAACATATTTTTATACAAAGGTTTGCTTCAGATGAGCATTATCCACTCTTATTTGTTACATTTAACATGGTTAGAAACCAAGTCATAATTAGAACACTATACTAAATGAACCTTCAGTCATGATGCTTATTATGTAAGACTGCGGCCTACATATATTGGAATTATATTAAACATGTTTAATCAGTTTAATTAATAACCTACATGTGGAACTCCACCACTTCTTTTCAAATCTTCATGGGTGCTGTTTTAGGTTGCTATTTAGAGTTCTAGACCTCTAAAAAAGCAATTAAAAAATCTCTGAGAATTACAATTTATTTTGGTGTAATTCCACTGATGTGCTAACACATTTTCCCTACATGTAATCAAAGAGGTTTGCATATAATATTTAAAACAGATTTGGGCTAGCAAAAGGCACTACATCAGCAAAGCATGCCAAAGATATTTGAAGAATTGCAGCTTGGGGTACTCAACCTTAAATTAGCTGAGCATGAGTTCCAGCGGTGCTCCAGCCTTGTTTTCAATGTATGATCATACTATATATTCCATTTCCAAAGCTGACATTCCAATATACTGTATCAGCTGATCATTGCACTATATGTAGCAGAACAAAAAATTATTGGTTGATTATGAATGGAATAGAGGACATTATATTTGTTTCTCATGCTTTGTGTCTACCATGCACCAAAATACACATGAAAGATTAAATGAGACTAAGGGGAACAAAGTAGAGTATGTTGTAACTTCAGCCAGGTGAATACGCCAAGAGAGGCATTACGGCTGGGTTCACCCGTGGAAATGAGGTCGCGCTCACTGAGGAAGAAGGAGCGCCATGGACAGCACCAGGACTAAGGCCATCCTCTTCGACTAACACGGCATACGTCTAAGCCAACCATCACGCAGGCCGACAGTCTGATGGGAAAGTGATGACTCATTGACTCTAAGCTGGCTACAAACAACAGCGTGCATCAATCATTAACCCTTCCAATAAAAATCTCAACCTGAAAAGAAACATAGTGCTGCATATACAGCCCAAGACTCATAGTTTTCTCACCAGGTTTTAAATAGAAGCATCTAATACAAAAGAGATTTTTTCAGCTCTTGAAATCAGCCTGGGAGGAGAGGCACACCACCACCATGGCCACGGCTCGGCCAAGGTGCCTTCACACGAGCTGCCTTTATTTGTCTTCCGCGTCCTTGTATGCTAACTCCCTTCACAAAGACTACTGAAAATGCAATGAAACATATCCATCAAAACAACCGGTTAAAATAATGGCATCTCATTAGTGTGTGGACCGTTCAAATAAGACTTGTTAGTGAAGCTTAGATTGTACAACAAAGAGGCGATCTGATTATTTTTCAGTCTAATAGAATAGTTCTTCTCGTTTAAGAGAAAATTCAGTTCAAACAAAAAATAAATCAAAATGTGAGAACACATTGTAGAAATATGGAGCATCCAGAATAAAAAGAGAAGAGATAATGAAGAATGGAACATGTAACTTCGATGTGACCTCACACGGTAAAAATATTCCCGGTAGAATGCTGAAAAGTGGAACAATATCCCTGTTGTCTGATATGACGGTTGTCCGCAATTTACCAAACCAGCAACAGCAATCAAGTTATTTATGTTCCTAAAAACATGATAAGAGGGGCATTTAAAATCTAAAAGGTAACATAATAAATTTTCACAGTGAAAGATAACTCTAGTACTGAACTAAAATATTACAATGGACACTGGAAATAAATTCTCTAGAGATCTTACCATGTTGGCTTATGAAATGAGACTGGAAAAACATTATAAATTATATATATGCAAACCATATTAGTAGATCTTTTCTTTACATTTAAACTATAGTACACACAAGAAATGAGACTGGAAGCGACGCAGTACACACAAGATAATAATTTAAAATATATTTCAGTGCTTTAATGTATACAATGGCTTAAAACTGAAAGTGCATGAACTGAAAAGCTACCAATATATACATGAAACAGGGAAGTGCTTAGGGATACTTTCAGGAGGTGATTTTGAATGGTCGAACTGAAGGTTGCGATGGTCTGCATCATGTTTATCTTTTAGAGGTGACATAAAATAATTCTTGAACCATAACTATGAAGGATGCATTTTAAACCATCAGTAATACCATTGGCAGAACACATCCTTTAAAAGTCCAATTCTAATAAAACATACAATTAATAGAAATAAATAGGAGATCTGCAACACTGTAAACTGAAATAAAATGGTGAGGTCCACCAGGCGGTAACCTGAATGCTAATATCTATCAAAGTGAAAGAACATAAATGCAAACAATATTAATGTTAAACAAATAAGTCATCTATAAGTTCCGTTTGAGCAAGAAAACTCTAAAAAAAGGATGCAAGAAGATCAACTAAAAACAGAGAGGAACTCTCACATAGGATCAGATGAAGCAAACGTAATTAATTAAAAACTCTGATCGTACATTGGAGCATGCGCATTTTCCAAGATAAAATGTCTTCAAGCTTCCCCTTTGTTTATTTATGGATCAATGTAAGATAAAACAGCAATAGAAATTCATAAATATAGACATAAGAAGAAATAACCAAAGTGGAAAAGAGAAGAAAAGGAAGGATCTCACCTAAGCTAATTTCTTCGCATGGTGTGCGCCATCCTCCAGCAACACCTAAGAAACGGTGAATGCCATGGTGCTTGCATGCTCAGCCTGCGATATTGGACTCACATCATATTATATTCTTCTTACCGAGGAGAACAGGAAACTAAAGCGGTTAGTGTTTTTTTGTTAGGAATATTTTTTCCATCCTAATCCTCATATTGTTCTTACTGAAGTAGGCATAACACAATCTAAAGCTAAAAGGTGTCTACTATATTATTCCTAATCAGATTTAAACCTAAATCTGAACCTAAACCTAGCAAACATTTGCACAGTAGAAAATGAAATTTAAGCAGCAAACTAAAGCCACAAATAACTATTTTAAGTTTATTACATCCGATGAAATGGTATAATAATTCTTAAAGGCAAACAATCATTGATTTATTCTCTACTTTCTTTTGCGAAAAGGTGGAAGATAGAAAAATCAAGAATAGGTGGTGTGGAGAAAGCCTAAATTACACACTATAGGAGAAACGAAACAAAGCATGTGGCTGCTCCTTAAGGGACAAAAGTAAGGAAAAAAATTATGAACTGAAGACCTTTGCATGAAGGAGCAGCCACACCAAACTTGCCGCTCCAGCCTCTTATGCGGCAAGCCGCCTCCATGCTCTTCCTTCCTAAGCCAAATTGATATTGGGAAACCAACAAAAATTTCAGCAGTTGACTAATAGCATAATCATGGGATGTTGGATAATCAGAGACTCTAGCCCACAGAGATTTAAGATAGTAATGGTAAATTTTCTCTAAAAGATAAAAAAATTAGCAAACCGGAATTACTACCCTCATCATAAGTGGATCTCTAGCCATGTTTTCTAATGTTAGGCATGAACATCAACATGAGAAACAACAATTAAGTCTCCTCTTATTCCTCACACACCCTCTCTTCTGCATTGCACCCATTCATCTCCGTATAGGAAGTCGTAGAAATTACAATAGGGCCTTTGGCATACAAAAATAGCTTGTCAATTTAATGAAACCGATGCTTGCCTATGCAAATGCCACCTCTTGTCGTATCCACTGTCATGTTTTAAGTCTAGATTTATAGAACTGCGGTAAATGGGATATCGAGAGAGAAAATAGTATAGAGAGGAACTAAAAGGTCCATTGCTAAATGGTACCAGGATGCAGATTTTCATAAGAGAATGTTGTAATCACTGATACAAAATGCGCCGAATCTACCTATTCCAAATTTTTATTATTTAGAGTTGCAGATTTATGAAAGACCAACAAACAAACAATAAAAATTCATCACAAGTTCTTCTTATTATCAATATTTTAGCCAAAAAACAACAATGGACATTGTCAATACACAAAAAAGGATACTTCTGCGGTCGGCTCACCTCGGCTCACCACGGTACATCGGCCACAAAGTAGGAGATCACATCTTTCATGGTCGTGTCCAGCGTTATATTTTGTCAGGAATGATTTATCTGTATAGCAATAATAGTTTGTATAGGCAAGCCACATAATCGACATAGTACATTGTACATGCAAGGGACTCTTGTAGCTAAATTTCAGGAAATGAAGAGGCTACCTGAGGACACAGACAATCTGTTCAAAATCAACAGCTTCCTTGCAGCGTCCTTTCCTAACCAATCACACAACAATTTCACCAAATTTGCTCATGAGGAAGAACGTTATCCAGAGAGAGTGAGAGGAACCTGGGAATGCCTCCAGGTCGCGTGGCCCCGGTGACCTCGCCGTCTCGCCAGTTCCTTTGTCGGTCCTCTGTCCGTCCTCCACGACAGCGGCCCATCCTCCACGGATATTATCAAGATTTAGCCTGAGATATCTCAGGCTAAGTCTAGGTGCCTGTGATAATATATGTTTTTATAAGAAATCAGGATACAAAGACCTTATTCAAATCCATTTTCAGATGAGAAACACCAAACAATGAAAGTAATAATCCTAGTGAACATATACCATTTTCTTTTTGTGGCTTGCCTAGTTTCTTTACCCACCTTAATAGCCAGGTTCTACAAAACCCAAAATAAAAAGGAAGCAACATTTCATTAGTATAATAAATTAACATGTACTCCCCATATCATGCAGAAAAAAAGGATGAGCAACTTCTAAAAAATACAAAGGAAATCAGCAACTCTGTAAGAATATTCATAATCAATCATCTCCAACATGTAGAAGAAAAGGTTTGCAAGTACACAACAGATCGTACACATGCACACAAGAATGAAAATAACAAATTTAATGGATGCACTTGTATATGCAATATACTCATCAATGTAGTTAACTATTTATCCAGAGAAGATTAAAAATAATTGATATCAAATAGAGCTAGGTCCAATTCAAGTAGGAGCATTATGGCTAGGAGTAGGAGACGTGATGCACCTTATTACCGATCGCAGCGGAGATGCACTTTGGTGGGCTGGCCCGTTTGGCTTTGGTGTGCGCCTGCAACCTGGGCGTTTCAGCTCCTGCAACCAAGAACGAGGCGACCAGAGAAGAAACGAAACGAAAATTACCCCCTATCAGGAAGAGACGGGGATGTGATGAGGAGAAGAGTGCACAGCTCGCACATGCCCATCGACGGCCGTTAATTCGTACATCTGGGCGAGAACTGCGAGCCCCACCGTCGGGAGCATCCGCTCGTACCTCAAAGAGAGAGGAGGGAGAGGTGGAGCGCAGTAGAGAAGCTAAGCGCTGGGAGGGTGGTGAGGCGACGGACATGCTCCGCTTGCTGAGCACCGTGGCACAAGGCTCGATCTTGGAGGCAGGGACGGAGCGGGAGAGCCTAAAGGAGAAGGGGCGGACGAGGATGGCGGGCGTTGTTGAAGGGGGCGGCAGAGCTCGATGGGGACAAGGATCGACCCTGGGTCGCCGAGGCTGGGATTGGAGACGGGGATGAGGATAAGGGCGGGCGGCCAGGGAGGCGGAGCGGCGCCGCCGACACGGAAGGAGAAGGATGCGAGGGGATTGGGGAGGAGAATGACGCGACCGGATTGGGTGGGTGGCGAAAGGCGGCTAGGGTTTCACCGTGGGTTATATGAGGCAGTGAAAAACAATCGACGGCCGAGATTCGCTGTAAGGTGCCATCCGATGGTCACCATCTCAAATCGCTGTGAGAGCTCCGTGAGGGGGCATCATATATACCCCTTGGATAGCTCTCTTCTCCAATGGGACAAGTTGCTCAATCATTGCACCAAAAATCTGCCAAGCTTCACCACCATTAGAGCCACCTCAAGAACACAAGATTTGGAAGATCTCCTTCCTCCCCCAACCAAAGCTCTTGATCTTTGGAGATTCGAAGGAGAAGACACCGATCTACATCCTCACTGAAGCGATTTACATTTCTCCCTCATTTATTTGAGGGCCCTCTTGCTAGTGTTTCTCTTTGGATCCCTAGTTGATTTGTGTTGATGTATTGTTGTTGATTGTTGTGTTGTAACAGATTTGGGAGCCTCCAATTCGGTTGTGGATGTGTGCCCCAAGAACCTTGTAAAGGCCCGGTTTCCGCCTCGAGGAAATCCCTTAGTGGAAGTGGGCTAGGTCTTCGTGGCGTTGCTCACAGGAGATCTGAGTGAAGCCTTCGTGGCTGTTGGTTTGGCTTTCGTAGCAACCACACTCCTTCAAACGTAGATGTACCTTCTTGCAAAGGAAGGTAACTACGAGAATCATCTCCGTGTCATCGCGTGCTCCACTCTCGGTTACCTCTATCCTATTCTATCTCCTATATATTGCGTAGCTATATCTTGCTTAGTTGGTTACCTTGTCATATAGGTAAATTCACTTAGTTGCATATCTAGAGAATTTACCTTTGTGTCAAGCCTAAATTGAAAAAGAACAAAAAATTGGTTTGCACCTATTCACCCCCCTCTAGGTGCGGCATACGATCCTTTCAATTGGTATCAGAGCCTCGGATCTTATTTCGGGCTTAACCGCCTAAGAGTATGCCGGACGAGGAGCCTCCGGAAGGGGCCGGTAAGATGGTCTCCATGGATGACTTCAATTCGTTGAGGTCCTCCATGGAAGCTCAAATGGAAAGCATGAAAAAAATGATTTCCGAGCTTTTGACTCCGGTCCCTCCCAAGGCTCCCATCGTAGAGGTAAAGGACACGGGTGCGTTAGAAGAGGGAGATGCTTCGGCATTACCCTTCTCTACCAAACCCGTGGATGGTGATAACTTAAACACTATCAAATCTCCCATTGCATCTCCTAGGGGAACTAGTGGAGGTGAGAGCTACAATCGAGTACCTCCGCCTTTCCTATCTCCCGATATACCGGTTCCCCATCCTCATATAAACATTCAGGGCGACCCTCCTAAGTTTTCCGTTAATGATTTCGATACTTGGCAATTTGAGTTTAGCTCTCAAGTTCGCAGTGCCTCCAATGAACTTTGGAGAATCATCATGGAAGGCTTCAAGCCTTACAACCCCGACAAGTTGACTAGAAGAGAAGCGGTTGATAGTCAACTCAACAACACCGCCTTGCACATGATTCAAACTAGTGTGGGGACAAAGGATTTGTCTCGTGTTCGGAATTTCACCACCGCCAAGGAAGCTTGGGATGGTTTGGCCGCTAGTTGCATTGGAAGTGAGAGCATGAGAAGGAACAAGTATAATGCTCTTCGGAATAAAGCCGAAGGTTTCATGAGGCTACCGGATGAAGATCATGAAGTCATGTATGGAAGACTTCTCACCGTTGCCGATTCTTTCCGGAATGTTGGTGCCACCCACATCAATGACTCTTGGATCAAGGATAAGTACATCGATTGCATGATGCCGTTTGAACCCATTGATGTCAAGACTCTTGTCGGTAGAGAATGCTTTCCCTCTCTCACCTCTCAACAAGCCGTGCATGTGAGATGCAAGCTCTCAAAGTGCTTGAGCAAAACTCTCATGATTCTCGCAATCGAGCTCTTGGGATGTCAAAAGGGTCCAACCTTGCCTTGGCGGTAAACTCCGTGGATGATGTGAACCCTCAAGAACCATATAGGGCATCTTGGAGTATGTCCTATCCGGATGATTTGGAATACCACTACAACGACCACATGGCATTCCATGCAAAAACCTTTTGGGTGGATCCGTCCAAGGCCAAGGAAGACAACATCAAGAGAAGCAACTCAAGTGGATTCAAGAGCTCGGGGCCAAAAACAAGATCGTGCTACAATTGTGGGGACAAGCGTCATTTCATAGCCGATTGTCCCTATGAGCATACAGAAACCCATGGTGGAAGGCTCATTCCCAAGGACAAGAGCAAAGACTCAAAGGGCAAAGATTCAAAGGCCCCCAACAAGAAATTCTATAACAAGAGCAAGAAGGGCAAGAGGCCCTCAAGGATTGTGCTAGTGACTAAGGAAGAATATTCTTCCGATGAAGTTGACAGTTGTAGTGATGAAGAAGAAGAAAGCTCAAAGGAAGTGGCCGCCATTGTCACTACCAACATTCCTTCTCCATCTCTCTTTGAATCCCCCAATGAGAATCCTCATATCAAGAATGCACATTGCTTCATGGAAAGGTCCACCTTGGACACATCTATTGTGCTATCAACTCAAGAAGAATATACCTCCGGAGATGATGATGTTGATGATGAAGAAGATGCAACCTCAAATGGATTGGTTGCTCTTGCCTCCCTCTCCACTAAGTCTTCATCACCAAGTGAATCCCCCAATGAAGTCATTCATGTGGAGGAAGAAAGTTGCCTCATGGCTAAATCCTCCGAGAGTATCATCTCCTAACCCCTCTATGCCTAGCATATCAAATGATCTAGGGGTTGACCTTGCTAGTCTAAAAGTGAAACAAGAATTGCTAGAGTTTGATGAGTTCATTCTTAACTTACAAGGCAACACTAAAAAGCATGTTTCAAACCTCATGGTTCGTATGGCTCAACTAAATGATACTCTTGAGAAAAAATGTCAAATAGAGAGAGAAGATTCTCTTGAAATACATGCTCTTAAAAATGCTCTTGAGGAAAGTCAAGAAACTATAGCTTCCCTTGAAGAGAGGCTAGAAAATCTTGAAGAGCCTCGAGTTAAAATTAACAAGCTCACTAAAGCTAGAGATCTTGCTAGAGCTAAGACTAAAGTGCTTTTAAAGGAAAAGGCCAAATTTGGTGTTGATCATGAGAAACTTGTGAAAGATCTAGATGAACTAGACAAGGCACACAAAGCCTTGAAGAGTGAATACTCTCTCCTCTCCATGTCTTATGAGCAACTTCAAATTAGGCTAGCTTCATATGACATACCTAGTACCTCTACTCCTTCATGTGATCATGCAAATATTATTGAGGAAAATGCTAGGTTGAAGGATGAACTTGCTAAGGCCTGCTCTCCCCAAAGTAAACTTTCCTTGGATGATCTTTTGAGTAAGCAAAGATCAAACAATGGGAAGGAGGGCCTTGGTTATAATGCCAAGGCAAAAGAAGGCAAACAAGCAAAAGGCCAAGCCCGCACAAGATAAGAAGAAATCCATCACTAATGGTGAAGCCTCCAAGGGCAAAACCATTAATGATGATGATGCGGGAATTGCTAACCCTCACTATGTTTTATTTAAAGATTATTATGGTGATGTTTATGCTAAATATGTTGGCCCATATGATGGTTATGTTGCTTGGTCTATTTGGGTCCCCAAAGACCCTGGTTGCTAACAAAAGAGGACCCATTGAGAAATGGGTACCTAAATCCAAGAATTGATCTCATGTAGGACTATGCCGCCGGAGGTTCAAAATGGGTACTTGATAGTGGATGTACAAGTCATATGTCCGGCGGCAAGAACCTCGTCAAGGAGTTGAGGCCTAACATAAACAATATCACCGTCTCCTTTGGCGATAATTCTACTTCCGAGGTATTGGGTTTTGGCAAGGTTTTGGTTACAATTTACTTTCCGTTTCCGCCATTGGCAAGATGGGTTTCGCCGTCTTTATTGATAATGATATTGTGGTCCTCTTGTGGAGCAAGACTCTAAAAGTCGCTTTCGTTGGGTATCGCGAACACAACTTGTATGTGGTGGACTTTTCGGGGAACACCACGACAAGTGCGGTGTGCCTATTCGAAAAGGCGGATGTGGGTTGGTTGTGGCATCGCCGCTTGGCCCATGTTAACATGAGAACTTTGCAAAGTCTTCACAAGGGGAACCATATTGTGGGACTAATGGAAAATGTGTCTTTTGCCAAAGATCGTGTTTGTAGGGCTTGTGTTGAAGGCAAAATGCATGACTCTCCGCATCCAAGCAAGACTATCATCTCTTCCAAGAGGATCTTGGAGCTCCTTCATGTGGATCTCTTTGGTCCCGTTACTCATGCAAGTCTTGGTGCGAAGAAACATTGCTTGGTGATTGTTGATGACTACTTAAGATACACTTGGGTCTACTTTCTCAAGACGAAAGATGAGACTCAACAAATATTCATTGACTTTGCTACCGAGGTGCAACGCCAACACAACCTCCTCATTATGGCAATAAGAAGTGACAACGGCTCCGAGTTCAAGAACAACACACTCAATGATTTTCTTAGTGATGAGGGGATTCGACATCAATATTCCGCTTCTTACACCCTCAACAAAATGGTGTTGCGGAGAGGAAGAACCGGACTCTTATGGATATGGCAAGATCTATGATGGCGGAGTATAAATCCCGCTATAACTTTTGGGCCGAAGCCATCTCCACCGCTTGCCACTCTTCTAACCGGCTCTATCTCCGCAAGGGCTTGAACAAGACTCCATATGAAATACTCACCGGGAACAAGCCTAATATCTCATACTTCAAGGTGTTCGGGTGTAAGTGTTTCTACAAAATCAAAGGAGTTCGTTTATCTAAATTTGCTCCTAAAGCTTTGGAGGGTGCCGAATCTCACACTTATAGAGTCTTTGATGTATCCTCCGGGATTATCATCGAATCTTGTAGTGTGAAGTTCGAAGAAAATGATGGCTCCCAAGTGGGGAAAGTTGATGTTTGTGCAGGTGATGAAATACCTCAAGATGCCATAGTAAGAATGGGTGTGGGATTTTTCCGCCCCATTGAGGGACACGGTGTGGCATCTCGGGAAGGACTATGCTCTACCACGGTGGAGCCCTCATCTTCTCAACATCAACAAACCTCATCTAGTGAAGCAAATGATGCACCAACCCAAGAACAAGAACAAGACCCTCCCTCTTGTGTGCAAGATCAAGGACAAGATCAACCAAGAATTCATGATGGCTCCGACGAGTATCCATTTGATATTTGTTCCTCACCTAATGATGTCCAAGATCAAGCACATGATGTTTAGCACTCTCAAGAAATTGAGGATACTCAAGTTGAAGGTCAAGACGGGGACCCAAATGATCAAGTTGATCAAGTGATACCTCCAAGGCCAAGAAGAACCAAGGAGGAGATCGAGGCCTGTCGTCTAGCAAGAAGAGATAGGAACTTGGAAATTCTTGGACACACTCATGACAAGGTCTGATGGCGTGTATTTCACACGTTCGTTGGGCAACCCCAAGAGGAAGGTATGATGCGCACAGCAGCAAGTTGTCCCTCAGAAAGAAACCAAGGTTTATCGAACCAGGAGGAGCCAAGAAGCACGTTGAAGGTTGATGGCGGCGGGATGTAGTGCGGCGCAACACCAGGGATTCCGGCGCCAACGTGGAACCTGCACAACACAACCAAAGTACTTTGCCCCAACGAAACGGTGAGGTTGTCAATCTCACCGGCTTGCTGTAACAAAGGATTAACCGTATTGTGTGGAAGATGATTGTTTGCAGAGAAAATAGTAAAAACAAGTATTGCAAGCAGATTTGTATTTCAGTATTAAAGAATGGACCGGGGTCCACGAGTTCACTAGAGGTGTCTCTCCCATAAGATAAAAGCATGTTGGGTGAACAAATTACAGTCGGGCAATTGACAAATAGAGAGGGCATAACAATGCACATACATGACATGATAAGTATAGTGAGATTTAATTGGGCATTACGACAAAGTACATAGACCGCCATCCAAGCCGCATCTATGCCTAAAAAGTCCACCTTCGAGTTATCATCCGAACCCCTCCAGTATTAAGTTGCTAAACAACGAGACAATTGCATTAAGTATGGTGCGTAATGTAATCAACAACTACATCCTCGGACATAGCGCCAATGTTTTATCCCTAGTGGCAACAGCACAACACAACCTTAGAACTTTCTCATCATCGTCCCGGTGTCAATGCGGGCATGAACCCACTATCGAGCATAAGTACTCCCTCTTGGAGTTAAAAGCAAAAACTTGGCCGAGCCTCTACTAGTAACGGAGAGCATGCAAGATCATAAACAACACATATGTAATAACTTGATAATTAACATGACATGGTATTCTCTATCCATCGGATCCCGACAAACACAACATAGAGTATTACAGATAGATGATCTTGATCATGTTAGGCAGCTCACAAGATCTAACAATGAAGCACAATGAGGAGAAGACAACCATCTAGCTACTGCTATGGACCCATAGTCCAGGGGTGAACTACTCACACATCACACCGGAGGCGACCATGGCGGCGTAGAGTCCTCCGGGGGATGATTCCCCTCTCCGGCAGGGTGCCGGAGGCGATCTCTCGGATCCCCGAGATGGGATCGGCGGCGACGGCGTCTCCGGAAGGTTTTCCGTATCGTGGCTCTCGGTACCGGGGGTTTCGTCACGGAGGCTATTTGTAGGCGGAAGGGTAGGTCAAGAGGCGGCACGGGGGCCCCACACCACGGGGCCGCGCGGCCAAGGGGGGGCCGCGCCGCCCTATGGTGTGGCCCCTCCGTGGCCCCTCTTCGTCTCTCCTTTGGACTTCGGAAGCTTCGTGAGAAAATAGGCCCCGGGCTTTAATTTCGTCCAATTCCGAGAATATTTCGTTACTAGGATTTCTGAAACCAAAAACAGCGAGAAAACAAGCAATCGGCACTTCAGCATCTTGTTAATAGGTTAGTTCCAGAAAATGCACGAATATGACATAAAGTGTGCATAAAACATGTAGGTATCATCAATAATATGGCATAGAACATAAGAAATTATCGATACGTCGGAGACGTATCAAGGTCCTAAGTGATGTAAGAGGAAGAGTTTCCACAAGAAGGCAATTGGCTAACTTTAGCAATCATCATGTTTATATCTCCTTAGTGGAACCCAAGAAAGTATTTGAAGCCCTTGAAGATTCGGATTGGTTGGAAGCTATGCACGATGAACTCAACAACTTCAAGCGCAACAAAGTTTGGACCTTAGTAGAGAAGCCAAAGGGGTGCCACAATGTTATAGGCACTAAATGGATTTTCAAGAACAAGCAAGATGAGTTTGGAAATGTTGTGAGGAACAAGGCAAGATTGGTGGCTCAAGGGTTCTCTCAAGTTGAGGGAATTGACTTTGGAGAAACCTATGCTCCCGTGGCTCGCCTTGAGTCCATCCGTATCCTTCTTGCTTATGCATCGCATCATAACTTTAAGTTACAACAAATGGATGTGAAAAGTGCATTTCTTAATGGTCCTTTGCATGAAGAGGTTTATGTTAAGTGATGCGTGCAGTCGACACGTCCGTTGGGAATCCCAAGAGGAAGGTGTGATGCGTACAGTAGCAAGTTTTCCCTCAGAAAGAAACCAAGGTTTATCGAACCAGTAGGAGCCAAGAAGCACGTTGAAGGTTGATGGCGGCGGAGTGTAGTGCGGCGCAACACCGGGGATTCCGGCGCCAACGTGGAACTCGCACAACACAATCACGGAACTTTGCCCCAACGTAACGAGTGAGGTTGTCAATCTCACCGGCTTGTTGTAACAAAGGATTAGATGTATAGTGTGGATGATGATGATTGTTTGCGAAGAACGAGTAAAGAACAATTGCGGTAGATTGTATTTCGGATGTAAAGAATAGGACCGGGGTCCACGGATCACTAGTGGTGTCTCTCCCATAAGATAAGCAGGTGTTGGGTGAACAAATTACGGTTGGGCAATTGACAAATAAAGAAGGCATAACAATGCACATACATATATCATGATGAGTACTATGAGATTTAATCGGGGCATTACGACAAAGTACATAGACCGCTATCCAGGCATGCATCTATGCCTAAAAAGTCCACTTTCGAGTTATCATCCGAACCCCCTCCAGTATTAAGTTGTAAACAACAGACAATTCCATTAAGTATGGTGCGTAATGTAATCAACACAAATATCCTTAGACAAAGCATCGATGTTTTATCCCTAGTGGCAACAACACATCCACAACCTTAGAACTTGTTGTCACTGTCCCAGATTAATGGAGGCATGAACCCACTATCGAGCATAAATACCCCCTCTTGGAGTCACAAGTATCAACTTGGCCAGAGCCTCTACTAGCAACGGAGAGCATGCAAGAACATAAATAACATATATGATAGATTGATAATCAACTTGACATAGTATTCAATATTCATCGGATCCCAACAAACACAACATGAAGGATTACAAATAGATGATCTTGATCATGATAGGCAGCTCACAAGATCTAACATGATAGCACAATGAGGAGAAGACACCCATCTAGCTACTGCTATGGACCCATAGTCCAGGGGTGGATGATGTCTACGGGAGCTTCTATTCTTGTAGACAGTGTTGGGCCTCCAAGAGCAGAGGTTTGTAGAACAGCAGCAAGTTTCCCTTAAGTGGATCACCCAAGGTTTATCGAACTCAGGGAGGAAGAGGTCAAAGATATCCCTCTCATGCAACCCTGCAACCACAAAGCAAGAAGTCTCTTGTGTCCCCAACACACCTAATAGGTGCACTAGTTCGGCGAAGAGATAGTGAAATACAGGTGGTATGAATAAGTAGTAGCAACGGCACCGGAAAAGTGCTTTGCCCAGGACAGTAAACAAGCAGTAGTAACGCAGCAGTAGTAATGCAGTAAAACAGTAAACAAGCAGCGATAGCAGTATTTAGGAACACGGCCTAGGGATTAGACTTTCACTAGTGGACACTCTCAACATTGATCACATAACAGAATAGATAAATGCATACTCTACACTCTTTTGTTGGATGATAAACACATTGCGTAGGATTACACGAACCCTCAATGCCGGAGTTAACAAGCTCCACAATTCAATGTTCATATTTAAATAACCTTAGAGTGCAAGAAAGATCAATACGACTAAACCAAGTACTAACATAGCATGCACACTGTCACCTTCACGCCACGTAGGAGAAATAGATCACATCAATACTATCATAGCAATAGTTAACTTCACAATCTACAAGAGATCGTGATACAAAACACCGTGCAGGAGGAATAAACTACTTTAATAACACATCACTAGAGTAGCACATAGATAAATTGTGATACAAAACACATTGCAATCATAAAGAGATATAAATAAGCACTTCACTACGCCATTCATAACAGTGAGTAAGTATTCTGTGAAATATAGCCTAAGAGACCCACACGGTGCACACACTCGTCACCTTTACACACGTGGGACAAGGAGTCTCCGGAGATCACATAAGTAAAACTCACTTGACTAGCATAGTGACATCTAGATTACAAGCATCATCATATGAATCTCAATCATGTAAGGCAGCTCATGAGATTATTGTATTGAAGTACATAGGAGAGAGAGATGAACCACATAGCTACCGGTACAGCCCCGAGCCTCGATGGAGAACTACTCCCTCCTCATGGGAGCAGCAGCGGTGATGAAGATGGCGGTGGAGATGGCAGCGGTGTCGATGGAGAAGCCTTCCGGGGCACTTCCCCGCTCCGGCAGGGTGCCGGAACAGAGACTCCTGTCCCCCGGATCTTGGCTTCGCGATGGCGGCGGCTGCGGAAGGTTTTCCGTATCGTGGTTTTTCGCCTCGGGGTTTTCGCGACGGAGGCTTTAAATAGGCGAAAGGGCAGCGTCAGAGGGTCGAAGAGGCGGCGGCACCATAGGCTGGCCCACAGGGCCCCCCTCTGGCGGCTCTCGGGTGTTCTGGATGCTTCCGGTGAAAATAGGAACCTGGGTCTTGATTTCGTCCGATTCCGAGAATATTTCGTTACTAGGATTTCGAAACCAAAAACAGCGAGAAAACAGCAATCGGCACTTCGGCATCTTGTTAATAGGTTAGTTCCGGAAAATGCACGAATATGACATAAAGTGTGCATAAAACATGTAGGTATCATCAATAATATGGCATAGAACATAAGAAATTATCGATACGTCGGAGACGTATCAAGCATCCCCAAGCTTAGTTCTCGCTCGTCCCGAGCGGGTAAAACGATAACAAAGATAATGTCTGATGTGACATGCCATCATAACCTTGATCATACTATTTGTAAACATATGTAGTGAATGCAGCGATCAAAACAATGGTAATGACATGAGTAAACAAGTGAATCATAAAGCAAAGACTTTTCATGAATAGTACTTCAAGACAAGCATCAATAAGTCTTGCATAAGAGTTAACTCATAAAGCAATAAATCAAAGTAAAGGTATTGAAGCAACACAAAGGAAGATTAAGTTTCAGCGGTTGCTTTCAACTTGTAACATGTATATCTCATGGATAATTGTCAACATAGAGTAATATAACAAGTACAATATGCAAGTATGTAGGAATCAATGCACAGTTCACACAAGTGTTTGCTTCTTGAGGTGGAGAGAGATAGGTGAACTGACTCAACATAAAAGTAAAAAGAATGGTCCTTCAAAGAGGAAAGCATCGATTGCTATATTTGTGCTAGAGCTTTTATTTTGAAAACATGAAACAATTTTGTCAACGGTAGTAATAAAGCATATGAGTTATGTAAATTATATCTTACAAGTTGCAAGCCTCATGCATAGTATACTAATAGTGCCCGCACCTTGTCCTAATTAGCTTGGACTACCGGATCATCGCAATACACATGTTTTAACCAAGTGTCACAATGGGGTACCTCCATGCCGCTCGTACAAAGGTCTAAGGAGAAAGCTCGCATTTTGGATTTCTCGCTTTTGATTATTCTCAACTTAGACATCCATACCGGGACAACATGGACAACGAGATAATGGACTCCTCTTTAATGCATAAGCATGTGGCAACAATTATTATTCTCATATGAGATTGAGGATATATGTCCAAAACTGAAACTTCCACCATGAATCATGGCTTTAGTTAGCGGCCCAATGTTCTTCTCTAACAATATGTATGCTCCAACCATTAAGGTGGTAGATCTCTCTTACTTCAGAGAAGACGGACATGCATAGCAACTCACATGATATTCAACAAAGAGTAGTTGATGGCGTCCCCAGAAAACATGGTTATCGCACAACAAGCAACTTAATAAGAGATAAAGTGCATAAGTACATATTCAATACCACAATAGTTTTTAAGCTATGTGTCCCATGAGCTATATATTGCAAAGGCGAATGATGGAATTTTAAAGGTAGCACTCAAGCAATTTACTTTGGAATGGCGGAGAAATACCATGTAGTAGGTAGGTATGGTGGACACAAATGGCATAGTGGTTGGCTCAAGGATTTTGGATGCATGAGAAGTATTCCCTCTCGATACAAGGTTTAGGCTAGCAAGGTTATTTGAAACAAACACAAGGATGAACGGTGCAGCAAAACTCACATAAAAGACATATTGTAAACATTATAAGACTCTACACCGTCTTCCTTGTTGTTCAAACTCAATACTAGAAATTATCTAGACTTTAGAGAGACCAATTATGCAAACCAAATTTAGCAAGCTCTATGTGTTTCTTCATTAATGGATGCAAAGTATATGATGCAAGAGCTTAAACATGAGCAAAACAATTGCCAAGTATCAAATTATTCAAGACATTTTACCAATTACTACATGTAACATTTTCCAATTCCAACCATATAACAATTTAACGAAGAAGAAACTTCGCCATGAATACTATGAGTAGAGCCTAAGGACATACTTGTCCATATGCTACAGCGGTGCGTGTCTCTCTCCCACAAAGTGAATGCTAGGATCCATTTTATTCAAACAAAACAAAAAACAAAAATAAAAGCACAAAGACGCTCCAAGTAAAGTACATAAGATGTGACGGAATAAAAATATAGTTTCAGGGGAGGAACCTGATAATGTTGTCGATGAAGAAGGGGATGCCTTGGGCATCCCCAAGCTTAGATGCTTGAGTCTTCTTAAAATATGCAGGGGTGAACCACCGGGGCATCCCCAAGCTTAGAGCTTTCACTCTTCTTGATCATAGTATATCATCCTCCTCTCTTGATCCTTGAAAACTTCCTCCACACCAAACTCGAAACAACTCATTAGAGGGTTAGTGCATAATAAAAATTAACATGTTCAAAGGTGACACAATCATTCTTAACACTTCTGGACATTGCATAAAGCTACTGGACATTAATGGATCAAAGAAATTTATCCAACATAGCAAAAGAGGCAATGTGAAATGAAAGGCAGAATCTGTCAAAACAGAACAGTCTGTAAAGATGGATTTTATTAGGCCACTAGACTTGCGCAAATGAAAATGCTCAAATTGAATGAAAGTTGCGTACATATCTGAGGATCATGCACGTAAATTGGCTTAATTTTCTGAGCTACCTACAGGGAGGTAGACCCAGATTCGTGACAGAAAAGAAATCTGAAACTGCGCAGTAATCCAAATCTAGTACTTACTTTACTATCAAAGACTTTACTTGGCACAACAAAACTCAAAACTAAGATAAGGAGAGGTTGCTACAGTAGTGAACAACTTCCAAGACACAAATATAAAACAAAGTACTGTAGCAAAATAACACATGGGTTATCTCCCAAGAAGTTCTTTCTTTATAGCCATTAAGATGGGCTCGGCAGTTTTAATGATGCACTCGCAAGAAATAGTAGTTGAAGCAAAAGAGAGCATCAAGAAGCAAATCCAAAACATATTTAAGTCTAACATGCTTCCTATGCATAGGAATCTTGTAAATAAACAAGTTCATGAAGAGCAAAGTAACAAGCATAGGAAGATAGAACAAGTGTAGCTTCAAAAATTTCAGCACATAGAGAGGCATTTTAGTAACATGAAAATTTCTACAACCATATTTTCCTCTCTTATAATAACTTTCAGTAGCAACATGAGCAAACTCAACAATATAACTATCACATAAAGCATTCTTATCATGAGTCTCATGCATAAAATTATTACTCTCCACATAGGCATAATCAATTTTATTAGTTGTAGTGGGAGCAAATTCAACAAAGTAGCTATCATTATTATTCTCATCAAGTGTAAGAGGCATAGTATAATCACAAAAAATTTACTCTCCATAGTAGGTGGCACCAAAAGACCCCTATCATTATAATCATCATAAATAGGAGGCAAAGTATCATCAAAGAAAATTTTCTCCTCAATGCTTGGGGGACTAAAAAGATCATGAAAACCAGCTTCCCCAAGCTTAGAACTTTCTATATTATTATCAACAATGGTGTTCAAAGTATCATCAAAGAAAAGTTTCTCCTCAATGCTTGGGGGACTAAAAAGATCATGAAAACCAGCTTCCCCAAGCTTAGAACTTTCTATATTATTATCAACAATGGTGTTCAAAGCGTTCATACTAATATTACTACTAGCATGCAAATAAGATTTCATAGGTTTTTTAATTTTCGCATCAAACCATCCATGTTTTAAATCAGGAAATAGAATAAGAAGCTCATTGTTGTCCATTATGCCAAACTAGTGTAAACAAGAAACAAAAAGATGCAATTGCAGGATCTAAAGGAAATAGCTTCGAGCACAAACACAATGGCGCCAGAAAGTACCGTACACCGGAACCGGAGTATGAGTGCCTTTTTACCTTTCCTCCCGGCAACGGCGCCGGAAAAGTGCTTGATGTCTATGGGAGCTTCTATTCTTGTAGACGGTGTTGGGCCTCCAAGAGCGAGAGGTTTGTAGAACAGCAACAAGTTTCCCTTAAGTGGATCACCCAAGGTTTATCGAACTCGGGGAGGAAGAGGTCAAAGATATCCCTCTCATGCAACCCCGCAACCACAAAGCAAGAAGTCTCTTGTGTCCCCAACACACCTAATAGATGCACTAGTTCGGCGAAGAGATAGTGAAATACGGGTGGTATGAATAAGTAGTAGCAACGGCACCGGAAAAGTGCTTTGCCCGGGACAATAAACAAGCGAGTAGTAACGCAGCAGTAGTAACGCGATAGAAACAGTAAACAAGCAGCGATAGCAGTATTTAGGAACAAGGCCTAGGGATTAGACTTTCACTAGTGGACACTCTCAACATTGATCACATAAAAGAATAGATAAATGGATACTCTACACTCTTTTGTTGGATGATGAACACATTGCGTAGGATTACACGAACCCTCAATGCCGGCGTTAACAAGCTCCACAATTCAATGTTCATATTTAAATAACCTTAGAGTGCAAGAAAGATCAATACGACTAAACCAAGTACTAACATAGCATGCACACTGTCACCTTCACGCCACGTAGGAGAAATAGATCACATCAATACTATCATAGCAATAGTTAACTTCACAATCTACAAGAGATCGTGATCATAGCATACGCCAAGTACTAACACGGATGCACACACTGTCACCATTACACCGTGCAGGAGGAATAAACTATTTTAATAACACATCACTAGAGTAGCACATAGATAAATTGTGATACAAAACACATTGCAATCATAAAGAGATATAAATAAGCACTTCACTACGCCATTCATAACAGTGAGTAAGTATTCTGCGAAAGCCTAAGAGACCCACACGGTGCACACACTGTCACCTTTACACACGTGGGACAAGGAGTCTCCGGAGATCACATAAGTAAAACTCACTTGACTAGCATAGTGACATCTAGATTACAAGCATCATCATATGAATCTCAATCATGTAAGGCAGCTCATGAGATTATTGTATTGAAGTACATAGGAGAGAGAGATGAACCACATAGCTACCGGTACAGCCCCGAGCCTCGATGGAGAACTACTCCCTCCTCATGGGAGCAGCAGCGGTGATGAAGATGGCGGTGGAGATGGCAGCGGTGTCGATGGAGAAGCCTTCCGGGGGCACTTCCCCGCTCCGGTAGGGTGCCGGAACAGAGACTCCTGTCCCCCAGATCTTGGCTTCGCGATGGCGGCGGCTCTGGAAGGTTTTCCGTATCGTGGTTTTTCGCCTCAGGGTTTTCTCGACGGAGGCTTTAAATAGGCGGAAGGGCAGCGTCG